>NW_016158492.1:0-26384 GCF_001687245.7 Rhagoletis zephyria
AGTGTTGTCTAAGGCACAATCGGAATTATTGGCCTCACGATTAAAAGAGAAAAATTGCCTGGAAAAAAAACTAAGGTGACCTACTACAGAAACAGAGATGAGCCTTTTCGAAAATACTTCGCCTACGATAAATCTTTAGTGTATTGCAATGACATAGACGGACTTTTTAAAGAATTAGGAGTGGAACATCATGTAGAAGAGTGGAGGTTATTTATGGATTCCTCGAAAAGAAGCCTTAAAGCTGTTTTACTAAACGTCGGTAATAAACTACCATCTGTCCCAATAGCACACTCGACAACAATGCATGAAAATTACTTAAATATGGAGTATTTGCTTCGTAAAATAAGTTACGACATATACCAATGGAAAGTCTGCACGGATCTAAAAGTCGTTACAATAATATTGGGGCAACAAAGTGGTTTCACGAAATACCCTTGTTTTTTATGTGAATGGGATAGTAGAGCTCGGGGCGACCATTATAAAAAAAAAAGTGTGGCCAGTGAGGAAATATTTTGTTGTAGGTCAAAAGAATATTGTACAAAAAAGTTTGGTTGATCCGGCTAATATACTACTTCCTCCTCTACATATAAAATTAGGATTAATTAAACAGTTTCTAAAGGCTTTGAAGACCAATAAGAGTGAAGGCTTTGACTATATATTTATAAAGTTCCCGAAACTATCAGAAGCAAAAATAAAAGAAGGAATTTTAGCGTTAATGAAGGATACAGAATTCCCGAAAAGGATGTCAAAAGACGAAGAAAAGGCGTGGAAAAGCTTTATTGATATTTGCGAGAAATTTCTTGGAAATAACAAAGATCCGAATTATACAAATATTGTGAACGATTTAATAGTGAATTACGAAGCTATTGGTTGCTTAATGAGCTTGAAGCTTCACTTTTTACATTCCCACTTACAAAATTTTCCAGAAAATCTTGGACATTACAGTGAAGAGCAAGGTGAAGGATTTCACCAAGACATTAAGGAGATGGAAAGGCGATACCAAGGATTTTGGGATGTCAATATGATGTCAGATTACTACTGGAATCTGAAGAGGGATACTTCAGTCAAGCACAAAAAAAATGCGCTAAGAAGAACTTTTGGTGAAATATTCGGTCCACCCAAAAAAGCACGTCAAAGTTAAAAAGTTGTGGAACTCTTGTTGGCTAACAGTAGCTCTAGCAAAAAACAATTGCCAATGGGGACACAAACATTTTGTGTTTGAATTGTTCATGTTTAATTTTTTGTTAAAGCCTTAAACTATTTTGTTAATTTAAATTGAAATTTGTTAACATACATTTTTTCTTATAATGATACAAATACATATGTACATGACACTTTTATATTAAAAAGCAATTAACTAGTGACACTTTATTATTATTTCCTTTAAGTAGTCATAATCAAACCAAATCAAAGCTCGCGATAAAAGTTGTTTAAATTGTGAAAATCTTTGCGAAACTTGTTACTCGAGTGTTTTTGTGGTCGCTGATCACGAATGTGAAGTTAAATCTTGAGAAGTCTTAAATCTAAGATAGCAGCGGGATGATTAGAAAACGCATTTCACCTTCAAATGACCTTGAACCTGACGTGATGGAGGTTAACAGACCCCAAATTCGAAAAACCTATGTATATGAATATTTAGCTTTATTCAATAAAATGTTCCCGATTTGACCTTCAAATGACCTTGAACCTGACGTAATGGAGGCTAAGGGAACTCGGATTCGCATTCAGCGTGTCAAATAACATAGAGAAATATGGGTTTGGTTTAATAAGCAAAAAAATTTTTTTTTTGTAAACCAGTGTTATTCTTAGTTTGACCTTGAGATAACCTTAGCATGACCTCGAGATGACTTTGAAGAATCAAGAGATCCCTATATTAGGATTCAGCGAGTCGAAAAACCTATGTATATGAATTTTTAGCTTTATTCAATAAATTTTCCCCTATTTGACCTTCAAATGACCTCGAACCGGTCATTATAGAGGTAAAAGGACCTCGGATTCGGGTTCAGCGAGTCGAAAACTCCATATGTATGAATTGTCAGGTTTATTCAATGAATTTTTCCCTACTTGACCTTCAACTGACCACGAACCTGACGTGATGGAGACTAACGGACTTCGGATTCGCATTCAACATGTCGAATAACATAGGGATATATTGGTTTGGTTTAATATGCATAAACTTTTTTTTTTTTGTAAACCTGTGTAATCATTTAAAATACTTAGGCAATCAAAAACTTCTCGGAATTCCAGTAGAAAGAGTTTTGAATGTTCGCCTTTTATCGATATACATTTATTCGTATGTATATAAAACGTGTGCATTAAAGTGTTCGAAAATTAATGCAATAAAGTATACTGCACTTTTGGAAAGAAATTTGTAATAAAAAGATAACTACGAAAAGTATAACGGGAACGAAAAGTTTTATTTGTTTCTCAAACTAAATAGTTCAACAAAAATCTACCAAAATGAGAAAAAATTTACCTTTTTACCAACCCAAATTTTTTCTACCAATTTTGGTAACAATTTAACACAGTGCCAACCCTGCTTGCAACTAATTAATTCGTTATTATTAGGATATGTGCCACAATTCCTTTCTTTATTTAGCAGTCAAATATTCATATACTGTCGTTTACTAAAATCATTTTCTAATAGGAATGCTAATGCTTCTTTTGGAGTCAGTGGAATCAATTTACTTTGATCAGAAGAAATAAATTTTTGTATCTTACTAGGCCGCGTCGGAGAACTTGTAATATATTTTAAAACAAACGCCAGGTCCTTATTAGGTTTCCTAGCAGAAATTTTAGTTGCATGAACCACTAAATCAGTATTATGATCTTGTTCTGATGAAAGATCATTTGCCAGCTTTCGCTTCATTCTGTCCTTTGCGCATGTATACTTGTGGTCGTCCAATTTTACTTGAACAGGGTTTTTCATTATCTTTGTCGCTAATCGAAATAACAGTGGTTGCAGAAATCCATGTTGCGTGCTTTTCTTTAAATCTTTTTAACGATCTGTTGCAATTTAAAAGTTTTTTTTGTCACATAGTTAAACAAATTTCGTTTTTTTTTCGAATGTCATCCGTTTTTTCCAAACTATGCTCATTGTTTTTAATCTTTTTAATCACCCATTCGAAAACAACGTCCCATTTGCGGCCGCATTCTTCCAAAATTTTGAGCAATTCCTCGTGTTGAAATACGAATGTTTCTAAATAATTTGAAATATTTTTTAATTTGAGCAAAAATGGACAAAAATGACGCAAACTACAATGAAATATATATAATTAACTTTCACTTCATATTGAATTTAAGAGCAATCCGAAGCAATCCACACTACTTTTTTCCTACCAAACACAGAAAAGTTTTCAATATTTACACAGAATATAATAATAACTAGTGAACCCGCATGGCGCCAAAACGCCAACATTTAATCAAAGTTTTTAAACAGGTGAAACCCTATTCAAAAACCTCTAAAAATATTCCTAATGATTAATCTAACCAGTGATGAGAGGTCTCGCATGGTGTCGGCTTTCATGTAACTTCAAAAAATAAAACCTGTGCACATCTATGTAGAATCCCAATTCTTTAATTTGATTTATCATTTTAGAAATTCAAAACCTTCAAAAAAAAATGGATGGCAATTCTAATTAAAAATATTATCAGCCTATAGTTTTCTTAAAACTCTTTCGTTTGACACTAATATTTCGATAATTCACTTAGGTATCTTTCGTATAAGTAAAAAAATTCGACTGTTCAAACAGGTGGCAACCTCTTTAAAGGTATTTTCAAACTAAAATCTTTCGCCTGGCATTGTTATACATATTTCAATGAATGAATTAAGTTGAATTTAGTATTTTTAAGCACATGGCAACTCTCGTAAANCTTAGGTATCTTTCGTATAAGTAAAAAAATTCGACTGTTCAAACAGGTGGCAACCTCTTTAAAGGTATTTTCAAACTAAAATCTTTCGCCTGGCATTGTTATACATATTTCAATGAATGAATTAAGTTGAATTTAGTATTTTTAAGCACATGGCAACTCTCGTAAATAAAGTTTAGAAATAAACTATTTTCAAACCCATTTCGATTGATACCCATCTTTTGCCAATCCATTTAACTTATTAAATAATTTGAGCTTTATTTTTTCAACAAAAAAAAAACAAATGTTCAATTTAAAGAAATCTCTCGTACTTTTGATAACCATATTTTAACATTTCATGTAACTTATGTATAATTAAACGAAGTACCACTTTCAAAACAGGCGGCAACCCTCNAATCCATTTAACTTATTAAATAATTTGAGCTTTATTTTTTCAACAAAAAAAAAAAACAAATGTTCAATTTAAAGAAATCTCTCGTACTTTTGATAACCATATTTTAACATTTCATGTAACTTATGTATAATTAAACGAAGTACCACTTTCAAAACAGGCGGCAACCCTCTTAAAAAGTATTGTCCCACTAAAATTTTCTTAAATATTTTTCGCCTGACATTGTTATAAATAATTCAAGTAACTGATGAATTAAGTGGAAATTCATTTTTTAAACACGTGGCAACCCTCCTAAGTATAGTTCTCAAATAATGGATTTTAAACCCATTTCCATTGATTACCATCGGTTAGTAATTCATTTATCTTATTAAATAATTTTAGTTTAGCCCTTTAAGCTGGGCAACCCTCAAGCACATCAAAAATGTTGTAAATTGTCAAACCAAGTATTTCTTGAAGCTCTTTCATTTGAAATCCATAGTTAATATTTCATATAACTTGGGTATAAAATAGTTCAATTAGACTTCTCAAATAGGTGGCAAACCTATTCAAAATATTTCCAAACTACTACCTTCTTAAACCTCTTTTGCATGACACCCATATAGCGCTACCTTACTTACTTACCAAATTCCTTTAATTAAAATTTAATTGCATTTTTTTAACATGTGGGAACCCTCCTATACGTAGTTAAGTTATAAAGCCTTTTCAAAACCATTTCGATTTTTAATTAATTTGAGCTTAATTTCTTAACAGGTGGCAACTCCCTTCGCAAAAATAAAACCAGTTTGCACATCTACAGGCCAAGCGCTTTAATTTGGCACCCCATTTTTGATAATCGAGCGAACAGTGCAGATCTTCTATGCTGCACAAAAATGCCTTCGCGTATTACATATATAGATTATAAATTTAGATACCTATTTTAATTACCCCATTGCCTTAATTCAAATTGAATTTGATTGTTTAAACAGGTGGCAACCCTCCTACACGCAGTTAAGAAATAAAGTATTTTCAAAACTACTGCGATTGGTACCCAAATGGTAAATATTGATTTAACTATTTAAATAATTTGAATTTAATTTTTAAACAGGCGGCGGCCCTCTTCAAACACTTTAAAATATTCTAAACGTTCGAACTAAAGATCTACTTCATATAAATTAGACTTTTCAAACAGGAGGCAACCCTCTTTAAAATGTTTACAAACTACTACGTACTTAAACTTTATCGTCTGGCACCCATACATATTTCTGTTACCTAATTCCCTTAATTCAAATTGAATTTGATTTTTTAACTGGTGGCAACCCTTATAAAGTTAAGTTAAGAAACAAAGATTTTCAAAACTATTTCCATTTATTAAACCTTATTGTACACCTAAAGTCAGAGCCCTTTGATTTGACACCCACTTTTGAAAATCGAACGAACGAGTGGATCTGATGGCATTGATTATTAAATTATTTGAATGAAAATTTTTATCAGGTGGCACCTCTTTTAGAAAAAGTAAAACCTTATTGCACATCTACAGACCAAGCGCTTTAATTTGACACCTAATTTTTGAAAATCGAAGGAACGGTACAGATCATTTATGCTGCACAAAAAATCCCTTCGCGTATTATACATATGTATATCTGTGGTCATAAGCAATAACCGCCTAATTCGAAAAACCTGAATTCGAGAAAAATCGTTTTAAACATTTGGATTATAATTTTATCCTTATGGGGAAACCAAAATTAGTTCGTCTGTAACTTTTTAAATAGCCTAGCTGGCGAGATGGGGATTTCACATACACATGGAATAGTACTTGTAAAATACGATAGCATATTTATATAACTCAATTCTTTCTTAAGTCGACTTAGGCGGTTATTGCTTATGACCACAGATATATATATAATAATAGATTGGCGCTTACACATATGTTAGTGTTTGGCCGAGCTTCTCCAACTTGTGGCGTGCGCCTTGATGTTGTCACACAAAGCGGAGGGACCTACAGTTTTACGCCGACTCCGAACGGCGATTGTATTCTTATGAAAAGCTGTTTTTCATGGCAGAAATACACTCGGAGGTATGCCTGCCGAGGGACGACCGCTGTTGAGAAAAAACCTTTTTCTATATTTTTTTGCGATGTTGCTTTGGCCAGGGTTAGAACCCACTACATCACTGTTCACATTTCTTTTAATTAAGTCATAACCTTGGCTAAAGTTTTGCATTTTATTTTTCTTTACTAATTCGCAACGCTTTAAATTTACACTTGTTTTTGTTTACAGCCTTTCCACAAAACCGTTGTTGTTAAAAGAAACAATTTCAATACGTCCCATTTCACAGCTTATATTAGGTAGTCTTGCACCCTACACTTTTAAATTTTTAATATGAGGTCTCTGACGCGTTTCTGTTAAGAATACGTACTTTTTTTTGTAAAAATATATCAACAAGTTTCTTGACTTTATGCCAAAAAAACGGAATTGGGACCCTAGTACTATGTAGCGAACAGGCGCTACAGGCGCATTCCGCAAACCGCTACTTTGGTTTTGCCAATTTTTACAGTTCTCGATGTTCGTAAACAACGCCTCAAAACCTTTACATGCACTGAAATTCACTATACTTTCACTAAAATTACCGTTTTTTCACATTTCCTGTATTAATTTTTATTACAAATCATACATTTTCACAATTTAAAGCAACTAAAACACGTTTCGTATCGAAAAATGGAATATTAAGATAATTGACTAATCTCACATTCTCTTTTATTCTCTTATTCTACTTTTTACCTACAAATGTTATCGCCGTCGGGAATGCGCAATCTTGCATTCCATCATTTTTGCTGTAACCTCGTCACAATGCCGCTGGTCGCTGAGTACTAGGAATGTTGCGAATGCGGACGCGGATGTTTAAAATAGGGATGTTGCGAATGTAGAATTTTAGACATCCGCGGATGCGGATGCGTACTTTTAAGAAATATTTTATATTTTACGTAAATTAGTTGATTTAGGTAAATAAAAATGAAAAGTAAAAAAGTTTTATTTTATTTAGTGCTGAAATTAATAATTGGAATATTTAATGAAACTAATGCTGCTGCCTTTTCAGGTTACAGCCTGTTTCTTAAAGGGACGTAAATCAAACCTGCGCAATTAAATAACTGCTCGCTCGAGGCGACAAATATCTGCGTGTGAAACACTAGTTGAGAGGACTTTCAGTTATACATACATATGTATTTTTTTATTGCGGCGCAAGAAAAATTTCTTTTTGAGAATTGCATCGGGGCTGAAAATGTGGGATGTGTCCTCCTGATTTTCGCCTTTACTTGACGAATCTAGCACAATGGCAAGCTCGTTGTTTAAACAGCGCTTACAAGCCAAACCAGTCAGGTTTTTCTAAAGCTTTTTCAAAAGAATCAGATATGAGTAGTGCAATTGCAAAGTGCTCTATGTAAATTTTTTTCGATTTTTAGTTTTTGGTGGTTAATGTACCAGTATTTAAAGTAGTTTCATGTCCACTAACAATACAGTGCAAAATTCTTATATATTCTGAAAAAAATAGCATTAAATGCTAGCTACTCTAGCAAAAGTCGCTATAATACTTACTGTATGTATATATACACTTTCAAAAGTCGCTATAATATTTATTGTACGTATTTATACAAGTTCGAAAGTCTCCATCTTCTGATGAACTTAGAAAACTTCAATAAAACGTGGTAGTGTCGGTGCCTAGTGCAAGACGTCGTAAAACAGAAGTAGGCCAATCTTCATTTAAGAGAGAACACGAAAAGCTAAAGAAAGCTAGCTATGTAACAGCTACTGTTTCAAAACTCGCTATATTAATTTTTTATATATAAAATTTGCAAAAACTACCATACTGCGATTTTGTTTTTTAATGTTATTAGACTCTTATTTATCCAAATTTTCAAATAATAAAAAAAGATACAATTTGGATTTTACTTGTTGTTGTAGACGATTTTTTTAATTTATGGCTATTATAAAATCACACAACGATGTTTGCAAGTGGACTACTCATATTATCATTCCTTTGACCATTTCAGAGTTTGGAGCACATGCAACGTCAATAGCGTTTAGCGATTTTAGTTTCCGTAATTCATTTTTAATACTTTCTGCTTGACTAATAATAATACAAATTTCCAGCAAAATTCTGTTTTCAAAGTCTTCTTATTTTATCAAAAAGGCACCCCGTTTTGTATAAGCACTTGAGCTGCTTAGTTTCAGGTTGGCTTCTTAAAAAAGTTCACCTCTAATTAGTTTTATTATTTTCTGAGCTCGACTTTTCCTAATTGCAGGCAGTCACAATTAATTACTCACCACTGTCGGTGCCATAAGCTGTTAAATACGCTTTGTTGTTCCATTCCATGCACTCAATGCGCTTTCATATTTTGAGGCAGAAGGGGAGGGACCTACAGTTTTACGCCTAATCCGAACGACGATGTAACTTTCATCATAAGCTATGACCCTATGAAAAAATATTGCCCGACAAGTAAGCAAAATTACTGTTTTTTGAAATTTTTGCTGAAAATAAATTTCCCAAAGTGCCGCGTTTGAAATGATTGATACGAATATAACATCAAAAGCACATCATGCAAATGTGGGTTAAAATTATAGCGTACGCTTTGTTCTTTCATGTCTAGTAGTTTTGTTTTTACGATTGGTCCACAAAAAACAAAAAAATTATTAAAAGGATTATGTTCCCCTTGACGTACGTCAAAGATTAAGTATTTAAAAGTGGGAACTTGTATGACTGCCCATTGATAGCTCAGTTATATACGTAGTTTGAGAAATAATTAGGTGGTTCACAAGGTATCGTAAGTGTCGTATTGTTGTATGTCCTAAATTTGTTAACGGCTAAATAAATGTTTAGAGGACTTGAAACAACAATCTACTATGTTTTAACGGTGTGAAATTTCATAATACGACTTTTATTATTATAGTAGCTGGCGAATCCCTTAAATATGTATAGTTTTACTCGTTTAAAGTTGACAACATACAACAATACCATAGTATACAACACCTTGTGCACTCCCTAAATATTTTTAAAGACACTTTAATCAAAAATGATAAATCTGACTTTTGACCAGTTTTATTACACAAATACCCCTATGTGCGGCGACCTGGTAACACGGCCTAACGTCGCACTGTGTTCTGTTTTGGGAAAAAATGGACAAAATCAAATATCTTCCGATCCAAACCAGATAGAGACATAAACTAAACGACATTATAAAGCCCAAATATTGATGAATACGAGAAAATTATTCAAATTCTTGAAAAACAGTTTCTCGACTTTGAATTCCAAGGTCAAAGTTCAACAAAAAAATAAATGTATATATAAAAGTAAATATCTAGCGATCGAAAATTAATAGAGACCTAAATGAAATAGTATTTTAAACTCCAAATATTGCTAAAAAGAGCCAAACTGTTTCGATTTGTCAAAAATAAGTTCCCTTTCGTGAATTCCGAGGTCAATGGTCAACTAAAAAAAATCTGATTTAAACATAGCTAAATGTTTTTTAAGTCGTTTTATGCGATATACATATATTCATATATATTAGAGTGGTTAAAAAATTTTTTTTTTTGGAAATTCATAAACGCTACCTCAAATTATTGTTATTTGTGATAAAAAAAGAGAAAGTGTTTTTTATTTCGAAAAAAAAGTTTTTATAAAAACGCCGATGTTCTCAATTTTTTTATTTTCTAGACATGTTAAAACGCAGCTAAAAATGTGGTATTATTGGGGAACATTCCTTTAATTACATACCTGTCTTGGGCAGTTAGAATGGGCCTAGTGCCCGAAAATATGCTCTCGAAAAGAGACTAGAAAAATTAAAACGTTGGTACTGAACGACTTACGCATTGTCATGGGTTGGAACTTGTTGCCAGGGGGTGTCTGGGGTTGCTAATTAGGAATCTGAAGTCAGTTTTTCGAAATTCAAAATGGCGGTTTTTAAAATGGCGATCCATTTAAAAAAAAATGGTTGGATTTGTTCGAAACCCGGCATTCGAGAGTTTTTGGGGTCGCCGACTACAAATCTGACGTAAATTTTTTTAAATTCAAAATGACGGATCCAATATGGCGATTAAATTAAAAAAAAGTACTACGTTTTAAACATTGTCAAGGGTTAAAACTCGTTTCTAGTGGGCTTCTGAGCTTTCTGATTATGAATCTGATGTCAGATTTTCAAAATTCAAAATGGGGGTTAAGAGTTTCAAACCATCCAAATCCAATAATTTTTTTTTTTAAATTGGTCGCCAGTTAGGATTTACCATCTTGAATTTTGAAAATCTGACATCAGATTCTATACGAACAGTGACCATGTGGCAATCATGATGGAGCTAGGGAATTGTGCACAGAGCCGACAAAGGGCGATCACCAGGAAGGTGCAAACGAGGGGACGGAAGGTAGAGACTGGATGAAGAGCTCTTCAGACACGTGCTGGACGAGGAAATGGCCACTGAGAATAATACTGAGCTCCAGGCTGAAACACTGGTGAGGCACATCAGTAAAGCCTGCGACGCTGCTATGTGCAGGAGAAAACACGGCGCTTTCAGGCAGCCGGCGTACTGATGGAATGAAAAATCCAGGCCATAAGGGGTGAGTGTCACAAGGAGAGGCGGTTGTGTCAAAGGAACCGTGGTTCGATGGAATATGCGGTGCTGCGCGAAGCCTTCAAAAAGAAGCGAAGTGACCTTAAAAAAGCCATCAAAAGCAGCAAAACCAGCTGCTTTAAGGAGCTCTGCGGAAAGGTGGACGAAAAGCCATGGGGTGATGCGTACAAGGTGGTTATGAAGAAAATAAAAGGTGGTAAAGGCCAGGCACCAACCTGTCCCACCCTCCTCAAAGACGTCGTGCAAACTCTCTTCCCTTTGCAAACGCCAGGAGGTCGGCGACCGCAAGCAGAGAAACCGGAGTGAATGGAAGCACCAACGGTTACGGACGAAGAGGTGGTCCAAGCTGCAGAAAGATTTGGTAATGCCAAAGCGCCAGGCCTAGACGGCATACCAAACAAGGCTCTGAAGGTTGCCATCAAGCACAACACGGGTCCGTTTACCGAACTCTTTACGCGGTGTCCGCGAGAAGGCGTCTTCCCAAAAATCTGGAAGAAACAGCGGCTGGTCCTACAGCAGAAACCAAACAAGCCGGCAGGAGAACCAAGCGCATACCGACCTCTCTGTATGCTGGATACGCTTGGCAAGATACTGGAGCGATTGAGTTGTGTACGGTTGGAACAGCACCTAGAGGAGGAACTTCCGGGTCTCGCCGATAACCAGTATGGCTTTCGAAGGCAGAGGTCTACCATTGATGCAATTAAAAAGCTCACCGATGTCGCAGGCAAGGCAATAGAAGGAACAAGATGGCTATATGGCACGAAGGAATACTGCGCGGTGGTGACATTCGACGTAATAAACGCCTTCAATTCGGCCTCCTGGCTTCACATACTAAGTGCTCTGGAAAGAAAGAACACGCCGCCCAACTTGCTAAGGATGGTATCCAACTACCTATCTGACTGGCTTCTGCTGTATGATACAGACGAAGGCCCCAGGAAGTGCGTGGTGACGGGTGGAGTACCACAAGGCTCCGTAGTTGGGCCACTACTTTGGATTGTCCAATATGATGGAATTCTGGGTATTCCGCTGCCAAGGGAGGTACCAATAATCGGATACGCCGATGATATAGCAACAACAGTAGTGGCTAAAGACCTCGACCAAGTTGAAAACCTCTGCAACAACACGGCGCAACAAGTAAAGAACTGGCTCGCTGCAACGAATCGCCAAAAAAAAAATACCGAAGCGGTGGTGATCACAAGTCGGAAAAAGATGGTCTACGCTCAACATCGATGGACATAGCATCAAACCGCAGCAGTCGCTGAAATACCTGGGTGTCATGATAGACTCGAGATTCAGCTACAAGGTGCACATTGGTAAAGCCTGTGAGAAATCGGCAAGAGTGAACACGGCTCTAAAAAGACTAATGGCTAACATCGGCGGATCGAGCCAAAACAGACGAGCGCTTCCATGAACCAAAAATACAAGATCACGCATTCTTAGTAGCCCGTTATAATCGCATTTAGGAAAAAAGTTGGGCGACTTTGACATTAGCCGTTTGTTTANAACATTAAATACCCAGCGCAAAATAGATGTTTTTCACCTTTTCGAAATCTACCGCTACATGGTAAGCCGGGGTGTATCAATTTTGAGTAAACTAGCGTCCTTAAATTTCGAAATATTGAAGTTTCAAGCATTTCGAAATTTACTGTTATATGAAAAGCGGCCGTAATTTTAGTTTTATCATAAACGTATTTCTTGGTCAAAAATTGTTGCAAGCATCAATTTTGAATAAATTAGCTTTAATATTTACTGCTTTATCGAAGATTTTGTATTTCTCTAAATTACCGTTATATGGGATGTCGGCGGGGTTATTGACCGATTTAAAAAATTCGGCAATTTCGTATGTTATACCAAGTTTGGAAGAAATTTGTGCAGCGGTTACAAAGATATACACATGTAACCATAAGTGGGCGTGGCTACGCCCATTTGCCAAACATTTATAATATTCTTATTTTTCGTCTAAAACTTATTAAAAAAGTATCAATTTTGAGTGAATAATCTTCAGTAGTTACTAAAATATCAGTTTTCGTATTTCTGAAAGTTACCGTTATATTATCATTCTGATCATATATGTATACATTTGTCTACATCTATCTCGATTCGTTTTGCCTGTTACAAGCAACCGTTATGTGAACAAAGTTATAATAATGTATTTACTGCCGTCAAACGCCGTTCTCTTGAATGGTAGGAAAGAAGCCATTTTGGAAGGTTTTTGAACCAGCTCTTGGTAGGAAAGAAGGTTTTTCAGTGGTAATCCTGGTACCCCGATGGGCGCGGTCTCTATTTTTCTCCATCGTGCACTCGATTTAATTTTGTTGCATTAAAAAAAATTTGCATCGATAACTTAAAGTTGTGATACACAATGGCTAGAGGCAAAACACGAGCTTTTTTTTAAATCGTAGATCTTCGCTTAGAAAAGAGATAATGGAATGAAAATTATTTTATCGTCAAGATAAATGATCATTTAATATAGGAAAACTATAGAGAAATTACAACAACAATAACTTAACCCTCAAAATACCGTTCAAAATGTCACTTTTTTAATTTAGATTTTGGCTCCCATTCCACTAGAAAACACTATATTTTAATACACCATTAGCACTGTTTCTGAAAGATTTCTCTTTATTTTATCTTAAGACTCGATTCTTGGGACATTGGATGCTGTACCCGAGTGGCCAGATTGGAAAAAGAAAAGCTACCTTTAAATTCTAATAACTCGTAAACTATCAGCTTTCACAAAAAAATTTATATACGAAAGTGCAGCATTTAACCCTTTAATGCAGTCTGTCATATATGAAACTTTTTAACCCTTTCAAGGCAGAGGCAAAATGGTTCTCAATATGTTTTCAACGTACTTTTTATTAATTTTTATTTTTTTATTTTATTTTTATTTATTTTTATTATTATTTTACTATGGAAAAATTTTCTACGATTAATATCTACGTCAACATGAGAAAAAGCACGTTCAAAAGCGTATTGAGAACCTTTTTCCTCTGCCTTGAAAGGGTTAATTAGTGGGTAGTCCAGTTTTGTTTTGTAGAAGTTTCGTTAGTATACACTTTAGTTTTTACACATTGAATATATCTGCATATTTATATATTTACGCGTATCTATTTACATTTATTTATGTACAAGTCTACAAAATCTTATTACTTATAAAGCGATTTTTAATCTTCGTTGCTTAACACACATTTTTTCAATTACTTCTTTTGTAATCGGCACATCATTATGTACCGCTAACATCGTTAAGCCATTCAGCCGCTCCTTAATTGTATAAAAAGAAGGGACAAATAAGATAGCATATTCAACAATTGAGTAGTCCACTTGCAAAGTGCGCTATGTAAATTTTTTTTAGATTTTTAGTTTTTGGTGGGTTTCATGTCCACTAACAGCAGAGTGAAAAATTTTTCTATATTCTGAAAAAAATTGCATGAAATGTTAACTACTCTTGCAAAAGTCGCTATAATACTTATTTATACACTTTCAAATGTCTCCTCTTCGTATGAACTTAGAAAACTGCAAGCAACAAACACATAAAAATGTACTAAGTAAGATAAGTAAACTGACTATGTAAAACACGATAACAACAAGAGTAACAACACACACGTATGTTAACACCTAGCCAGATACACATACACAACTATTTAGCCATGCAAATATTTACTTACATAAATAAATAAATAGAAAGTGAAAAAAATTGCAAAACTAGACGAATGAAAATTAAAAAAAAAACTTATAAATATCACTTAGTAAAAAAATCGATTCAATTATAGTAATAAATAAAAGTAAAAGTGAAAAAATTAAGATTAGCACTAAAATTATATTTTTAAAATTTTAATAAAATTTGACAGTAAATAAGTACACTTCTTAGCATTCTTCGAAAGCGAAAACAGAAAAGAAATACAAACGAACAAATGAGATGAAATTGAAAGAAACACATTTAAAAAGTATTAAACAAAAAACCCGGCAGTTTAAACGTAGTTGCAGATTATCTTTCACGACCACCAATTTCAAACGTTAATTCACTTCAGTTCAGATAGTTCACCGGAAAATTTGATATCCTCCGTAGAAACCCCAGTAAACGTCTTTAAAACACCAACTTTTTATCTCAGAAGGTCCGGAATCTTCGTATAAATTCCAAATAATTTTTCCAATGTACAATAGACATCTAATAACAGAAAAACCCCTTTCCGAGGATTCACTAAAGTTACTCTTAAAAAACATCTAAATCCTTCAATAATAAATGGCATTAAAACAACAGAGCCGATCATGCTAAAAATTCAAGCTATTTACCCTCTACATTTCGCTAATTACAAAATACGCTTCACACAATTAGTGGTCGAAGATATTACAAATACAGATGATCAAGACAGAATTATTATAGAAGAACATAACCGTGCCCATAGAAATGAAAGAGAAAACAAACTACAGATATTAGAAAAATATTATTTCCCAGCTATGGCGAAATAATAAGGAAAATAATAAAACTATGCAAAATATTTAAAAAAAAAAAAACAAATATGATAGGCATCCAAACAATCCAAAACTCGGCGCTACACCCTTACCCGAATACGCAGGACATACAATTCACATAGACATTTTTTTCTACAGACAAACACAAAGTACTCACTTCTATTGATAAATTCTCAAAATTAGCCGTAGTAAAGATGATAGATTGAAAGAGTATAGAAAATATAAAAAAAACATTAAGAGACATATTTTACTATGGAGTACCCAAATTCATCGTTTTTGATAATGAAAAGACATTTAACTCACAACCAATTAAATTCATGTTAAAAAAGGAATTTAACGTACAAAAAAATTTTTGAAAAGTTAAAGAAAACACAAGAACAAGACCTACAACACCATAATAAAAATAAGAAGGACACTATAGACTACAGGCCAGGACAGAAAGTTTCCGTTAGCTAAAATAAAAGACTAGGTACCAAACTTTCCAAACGATACAAAGAAGAAATTNAAAAAAGGAATTTAACGTACAAAAAAATTTTTGAAAAGTTAAAGAAAACACAAGAACAAGACCTACAACACCATAATAAAAATAAGAAGGACACTATAGACTACAGGCCAGGACAGAAAGTTTCCGTTAGCTAAAATAAAAGACTAGGTACCAAACTTTCCAAACGATACAAAGAAGAAATTGTAAAAGAAAATAGGAACTCCACAATAACAGAATCAGGGAAAAAAGTTCATAAGGACCGCATACGAAACTAATTCAGTACATTTTTATTTTTAGATTTCTCTTTTTCCTGAACTTTATTTTAAGCGATGGTTCGGTTGAAGTGTTAGACTACACTCAATCAGAAATCGTTATTATGGAGGACGGAATTGCCAAAATTCAAACAGGGACCTATCGGATTATCCACATGACAAACATTACGGAATACTCTACAATAGACTGCATCACTCCCTATACAAAAAAAATCGCTACTATTTTTCCATTGGAATTATAAAATCTATTATATTTTAAGACGTCCACCAAAATATTTCGGAAAAATATTAAGATTTAAGTGAGCTGGACCGATTTGAAAATACCTCCAAAAATGGAGTTTTTTATGAATAAAAATAGTTTCTTAAAGATTTTTTTTGAAAAAATCCCCTCAAATGACAAAACGGCTGAAGCTTAAAAAATTTGCAGAAAAATAATTAAAAAAAAATAAAAAAAAATAAAAAAAATTTTGAACGGAATCGTAATGATGAGATTTTTGATGCTGGTTTCTAACTTTTTTAAAGATTGGTATAACAACAACTTGAATAACTGAACCTAAACTCTTCCGATTTAGACTTAGGAGGTGTCATTAGAAAGGTATTTTCTCTACCTTTTTATTTCTTTGCTAATAAACTCATCCAAAGGATGAAAGAGAAACGTAGGACGAAGGAACGTCATTCAAAGTTGAATTAAGATGTGTTGGTATTTGAAAAAAAAATATTTTGACACGAATGACTTTTTGTTGGACAGAAATAAAAACAGTGTGAAAATACCTTTCAACTGAGATCCCATAAATCTAAATCAGAATAGTTTTGGCCTAGTTATTCAAGCTTTTCGTAAATCAATCTTTGAAAAAAGCAGGGACCGTAACAGTTACAACTTTTATTAAAAAAATCACTCTTTAACTATTATTTTTTGACTTTTATTTAATTACTCTTTAATAACCGTTATTTCTGACTTATTTTATAAATAGAAAATAACAATTATTTTTGATTTTTATTTAAATAATCTGCAAATAACAGTTTTTTTTTTGATTTTTCGAAGACTTTTATTTATAAAAGTCATAAATAAAAATCAGTCACTGATCTTTATTTTTTCAATCATACTTATAAAAGTCATTTGAATAAGTCATAGTAAACTTTTGTTTTCCAACACCTTCTTAACTGCGAAAAATGTTAATGACTTTTATATGATTGATTCAAAAAATAAAAGTCGGTCACTGATTTATATTAATGACTTTTAAAAGCAAAAGTCACTGACTGATTTTTATTGATGACTTTTATAAATAAAACTCTTCAATAACTGTTATCTAAGCCATATAATATAAAAATCAAAAATAATTGTTATTTTGGATTTACAATATAAAAATCAAATATAATTGTTATTTCTTTAAATTTTGCATACAAATTGGAAATAAAAATTTAATTTCAAATTTGAGTCTCGGTGCAAAACGGAATCGATTGGTATGTTTCACTTAGTTGTAGAACATTTCCTTCATAGTGAATTTTTCCATGACAGTTTTCATCAATAACTGTTATGTTCGGTCCCTGGAAAAAAGGAAAAAAACAGCATCAAAAATCTCATTCTTACGATTCCGTTTAAAAGATTTTTAAATATTTTTATGCAGATTTTTTAAGCTTAATCTGTTTTGTCATCTGAGGGGACTTTTTTCAAAAAGTTCTTTAAGAAACTATTTGTATTCATAAAAAACTACATTTTTATAGGTATTTTCAATCGGTCCAGCTCACTTAAATCTTAATATTTTTCCGAAATATTTTGGTGGACGTCTTAAAATATAATACATTTTGTAATCCCGGCGGAAAAACCGCAACTTTTTTTGGTGATGCAGTCTACTCTACAATACTACAAGAACTAAGCAGAAACTTCATACACCAGCTAACAACCCCCTTTACCTATTTAGTAGGCGGCATCTTTTTTGTCTGCAGCTTCCTGACACTCCTCGTCGTACCAGTTGTTCTTTCGGGCTCGCTGAAATCTGACTACTTCTTCGGCGGCGGTACTTAATGAGCGGGAAATGTGGTTCCACTGCTCGCATATGTCGGTTTGTTGAAGAGTGCTCTCTGAGAGCAGGTGTGAGAGTCGAGTAGCGAAAGCGCTGGCTGTCTGTTGTGATTGCAGCTTTTCGACGTTAAGCTTTCCTTGCATATTTGGGCGCGCATTTTTTGCTGCACAGAGGCGGGTGCGTATCTTGGCTGCAACAAGATAGTGGTCCGAGTCGATGTTTGGGCCTCGGAGTGTGCGTACGTCTAAAACACTGGAAGCGTGCCTTCCGTCTATCACAACATGATCGATTTGGTTTCTCGTTTTTCGATCCGGAGACAGCCAGGTAGCTTGATGGATCTTTTTATGCTTGAACCTAGTACTGCATACTACCATGTTTCGGGCCCCGGCGAAGTCGATCAGCCTCAATCCGTTGTCGGACGTTTCGTCGTGGAGGCTGAATTTTCCAACGGTGGTCCCAAAGATCCCTTCCTTGCCCATCCTGGCATTGAAGTCGCCAAGCACGATTTTGATATCATGACGGGGGCAGCGCTCGTACGTGCGCTCCAAGCGCTCATAGAAGAGATCCTTGGATGCCTCATCCTTCTCTTCCGTCGGGGCATGGGCGCAGATGAGCGAGATGTTGAAGAATCTCGCTTTGATGCGGATTGTGGCTAGACGCTCGTCCACCGGGGTGAACGACAGTACTCGGCGACGGAGTCTCTCTCCCACCACAAATCCAACTCCGAATTTGCGCTCCTTTACATGGCAGCTGTAGTAGACGTCGCAAGGCCCCANACCAACTCCGATTTCGCGCTCCTTTACATGGCAGCTGTAGTAGACGTCGCAAGGCCCCAGACATTGTTTGCCTTGCCCCGTCCAACGCATTTCTTGGATGGCGGTGATGTCAGCTTTTGTCCTTACGAGGACATCAACCAGCCGGGCAGAGGCACCTTCCCCATTAAGGGTCCGGACATTCCAGGTGCATGCCCTCAAATCGTAGTCCTTTAAACCGTTTGCCGTGGTCATCATCATAAGGGGGGTCTCATCCGAGGCTTTGCCTTGCTTCTTCACTGGAAGTGGTTTTTACGTGGCGGGTCCCAAGCCCAGCGCACAACCCATTGCTGGGACGGGGGTGGTTTCGCAACCAAATACACGTTTATATAGCGAGCCGCTTGCTCCAAGCAGACACCCGCTTGCAGCCGCACCTACTGGTGAACAGACGCTGCAGACTTCAGTGAGCCCTTAANAACGAGGACGCAAGAGTCGGGATTGAGTATAGCCATGCAACTGTAACTGCATACCCAGCGCAACGACTATACCCCATTGCACTCCACTATACTCCATTGCACTCCCCTATCACACAAATTAGCAACTCAATAATAAAGTCTCTACGAAATAGTAACGAATTTCAAACCGCCCTAATACTTCAGTATAAATTTAAAATTGACATAATCAAAGATGAGTTAGAAAATATTAAAAGAGCAATTCATTTAACTTAAGCGAACAATTTATTTTTGTTATTTTTTGGCCTTTATAACAATTATATTCAACAATTTATATTGAGCTCGAGGCCGTTTTAAATGAAAATTTTTATTGTGGAAAAGCAACAATAATTTGAAAAAATGGTAGAAGTGATAGCTATTTCGGAAATCACCACATTTCCTCATCAGACTTCTTTCAGTAGGATTCGAACCGACGATCCCACTGACTCAGCCAGTTGCCTATGCACCGTGCTAAGTACGCCTTGTAAATTATCGTTTGCTTTTTTCCACTATTTTCATTTTTGTTATGCCAACACAATCAAGCGCAGCTATTCCGCTGCAATTCACTTGATCATGTGGTTGTTCGTATTGTTGGTTTTTGCTAATAATTCTATTTTTAGAATGTTTAACTTTTAGGTGTGCTCGTCTATTGAATTTAAGCGAACAATATTAACTCAGTTATTATTACCAATGAAGAAGCTCATAGAATAAATAAAATTTTTATAGAAGAAAATTTACCACTTGGCTAGAAGCATCTTCGAATTTTGCAGACGTTCAAATTGCTGTAAAACAGAACTTACTAATTTATATGATAAAAGTATCGAAAACCGGTAAAGAAATTTGCAAATGCATTATAATTAAGCCTTTAAGTAAAAACGAAACTATTTTAATGATAAAGTTTGAAAAAATATTGAAATGTAATGAAGAATGTTATGGTATAGAAAAAGACTGTAAAATAATAAATGAAATAAAAATTTGCAAACAAACCCAAATTGTTAATTTGGAAAACGAAAATTGTATAAGAAATTTAATAAAGAAGAATAAACCATATAAGTGCACCGCACATAGGGGTATTTGAACGATTTGGGCGGCCAAAAACCAATTTGATAAAATTTAGGAGAAAACTTAAAAAATTATTCACATTCGATAGAGAACATTCCAAATAACATTTCCCAGTCCCCCTCACTTTTCTAACTTGCACAGTGAACGCTCACCGTTGACCGGAAACAGAATATTCTAACGCTGCTTATAAATAAATTTTCGCGCTCTAGAAGATCGTGACGGTTTTAAGTTAATATTTTGACTACTGCATTATATTCTTAAAAAGTAGTGATAGCTCCGCATACAGACCGTAATAATGCACTTAAGGGTAAATTTTTTTAATAATTTTATTAAGCAAAAGTTCAATTTAAATGTAACGAAAATAGCGGTTTTCAACGAGTATTTTTTTGTTAATTTTTGTGAATATTAAGGAATTTGTTGTATCCCCGGGAGAGATCGCGTTATTATTCTTTGTTCAATTAGAAATTTGGCTAATGTAGTGTGAAAAGACTGCCCGCAGAAAATGGCAGATAAGTGGTATTTCTTAACTTAGAAAATGTATTAAGGAAAAATCTATAAACGCGACTAGTATATAGTAACACTACTTTAGATTTATTTTAACACTAAAATAAAACTTTTTAGATGAATTTGAGGCTGCAGAACTAGAATATGAATCCATTTAATTTAACAAATAAATAGTTTTCGAGATATTAGCAAAAGTCATGTTTTCTTGGACCTTTCGGTCCTGTTGCTAGAAATCTGCGGGAATGTAAGGCGAACCCAACTATGTTATAACTATATTTCGGAATAAACATTTGTTTTCCTTTACATTGGAGTTATATAAGTGATGATTAAAGAAATAGTTTTGGGTATACAAGCGTTTAAATTAAAATAAATCTACGATATTTCAGTAAATATTGTATCCAAACTGTTAAAAATTAGTACGTAAACTAAAATTTTGGAACAAAATGGGATTATTATTAAAGCTTTAGAAAATGGGTGTGGCCCCGCCCACTTATGATGAAATGCTGTATATCAGTATCCACTTCACTAATCCGTACCAAACTCGGTATGAGCCTTGCTTAGGCTATATCTAACATAACTGCTAAAAATTCTTGAAATCGGACGATAACCACGCCCACTTCCCATATAACGGTGATTTACACAAACGCGAAAACTGCGATAAATCAATAACTACTGAAGCTAACTCACTCTAAATCGATTCTTGGAATAACCTCTTAGCATTAATGAAAATTTTTGGATAATGGGCGTGGCGCCGCGCACTTTTGACCACAAATGTATATCTCGGTAACCGATTTATCAATTTGTACCAAACTCGGTGCACTTGGTATGGAAAAGCAATGCGTTGAAAATACGAAAACTCCGATATTTCAGTAATTTAGGACGCTAATTTACTCCAAGCTAATGCTTACAAAATTCTCTTAACAATAAATAAGACTGTTATTATTACAAAAATGTAGTTTTATTACAATGGGTGCCTTCGAGTTACGTAATAATTACCGCAATATTGCAGACTTGTTGCTTTCCTGATGACATGTTGCTGAAGCTCAACTTCAACTTTTCTAAAATGTTGCAGAAATTGCGCAGTAAAAATGTTTATGTTGCTTTTGATTTGCCAATGATGAGTAACTGATTGTCAAAATTTTATTCGTCCAAATTTTCGCGTAGAACGTGATACTCTATCATAAAAGAGTAACACTGCCGCATTAATTGCACCTCGAATACACCCATTTCTTACCTATCCTGTGATACATATTTGAATTATTTAATTCCTTCAATTAAAGTTGAATTTGATTTTTTAAACCCTGGAAGGTTCCTTAGAGATAAAACCTTTTCAAACCCATTTTCATTGATACCCATATTGCAGCAATTCATATAACAAATTGAACAAAATTTTTTAACAGGTGGCAACTCTGTTAATGTTTTAACCTACTTGATTTTAAACATTTACAATTCTATATGTCATAACACGTCTTTTCTAAACATTTCGAGTTGAAATATTCATAAAAATAATTTTGGCCGCATAAATTGGCTAAATACCCCTACGTGCACCGTAACAAACACGGAACATATTAAAAATATTGTTTAAATAAATAACGGATTAATAATTTTAAATAATTTCCAAGGAAATATTACTACAAATAATGGTACTAGGAATTTAAAAGGATCATATTTAATACGAATCTTTAATGAACCCATAAGAATTAATAACATGAATTTTACAACTTTAGAACAACATAGCCTGAGACCATTGCCTGCCTTAATCCAACATTCAAATTTACGTTCAGAATTCGAGGAAGTACTATCCTTAAAACTCATGAAAGAGCTGAATATAAAGAGTATTAAAACAATAAGTTCTCTGAACCTTTTAGTGAAATCCAGCTTATTCACTCATTTTGGGCTATTAGCCTTAGTACTTACCATATTTTCAATCTTCAGATACAAAAAGCGCAGAAATTCTGAAATAATTATTAGTAAACCAAAATCATTTCAAATGCCGGTAGTCAAAATGCCGCAGCATAGGAGTCTAAACGACATCCCATTTTTTTTTTTTAAATCAATCGGGGACGATCGAAATTTCGGAGGGAGGAGTTAACACAACATTACATAAATTCCATTCACACAGAATATTTTACAAACATAGAAACCGTTCACATATTTTGGAGTCTTGTTGCAATCAAAAGTGCAATTGCGCTGCACGCGCATCCGCTAAATTCTTAGTTAATGAAACTAAACACCTTTAGTGAGCGAAACACGCGCAACCGCTTATTCACTCACCTGACCAAATACTTGTGCTGAGCGCTACACGCGCAAACCCTATTTTGCTGACCAAGCATCTTTGGTGACGTAGGCAGGCTCAGGAAGGGTAGCTTATAGTTTTAGCTTTAAGAATATTTCAGTCTTAAGCNTTAACTTCAAACCAACAGGCACATAGTGCCGCCTAATCAACCTACATAAAAAAACGACAAATTTTTAAACGAAAATAACGTCGTGTAATTAATTAAATATGAGTGCGCATATATGTACATACATATGTGTATGTGCGTTTATATGGGAGTTTGGTAGCTAGGGTGGCTCTGATAATTTATTTACATGCGAATTTTTCCCAAATAATAGGGTGATTTACTATATTTTTGTTTGAGCTATGAATTTATGAATTTATTTTGATAAAGTTCATCGCAAAAAGAAGAGGGTAAGTGGGATGTAGAGATAGCACTAATTTCTATGCACATTGATGAGCATAAATTGCATATGGTACTATACGTACGTATATTCATATAATTCCATACACGACTGTACATAGAACAGGCGGAATAAAAATTATATGTGCTTATATGTCCGTATATACATATGTACATACGTATACTTACGTACATATACGTACATATATTTTTTTTCTAGTGGTAGTTCATGTGCGTGCATATTAGGGTGGTCCAAAAACAGTAAAGTAGGAATTGTAATTCTCTCACAAAAAAAGCATACCCCTATTTTCTTATGTTGAAATCAAAAAAATATTTAGAGGTCGCTCAAAGTTTTCTATGTATTTTTATATGGGAAAAAACAACTTTTCGTAGAAATGGTATAGAATTCTTGAAAGTCAATATTGTTCGATCGGAAAACTTTGGTTCTATTCAGGAGACTTTCAATAATAATACCTAATTGTTTATTTACAAATTTTTTAATACTAACGTTTTCTTATTGGTCCCCATTGCATTTTTCGGAGTTTTTGTGGGTTTTTGGCGGACCTCTAAATTATAATGGTTAAGTAAATTATTACTAAATTATTTTGGTTAAGTAAACATTTGGGTATAATTGTTGGGAAAAATATTGACTTTTAAGAATTCTATACCATTTCTACCAAGTTATTTTTTCTCCATATAAGATATATGGAAAACTTGGGCGCTTTGAGCGACCTCTAAATATTTTTTGATTTCACAATAAAAAATAAGGATATATTTTTTTTCATTGTAGAACAATCCTGGGGGTGAGAGCATAAAAATTCCACCTTACCTTTTTTACATGCATTTGCATGCAGCTAAAGGAGAGTGATTATGGGTACATACATATGCATGTAAAATGTGCAGCAGCGGAACTGTTGTGCCGGTAACCCAGCGGGAAAATCGGGTCTTAAATTCTTTGGGAGGTTTGTTTGCCCATCGAGAATTTAGGTAGTAAACGGGATGTACATATGTAAATTTTTATTAAGTTATATGTACATACTAAGGCATCCAATCCCAGACCATTTTGTGAATCCCGGGATTTCGGGATCTTAAATTGGTAGTCCCGCGATATTTCGGGATATCATTACCAATAATTTTAATATGCTAACAAACTAGACAAGGGATGACGGAAATTCGTTCCAAAATACATCATAGTTTTGTAGTCTTGCTTTAGTGCGAATACTAGAAATAATAAATTTGTGTTTTTAAGCAAAGAAATCTAGACGCTTTTATTTGATATCAGTTTATAAAGCTAATTACTAACTGAATTAGCAAAAAACTAAGGAACTGATACATTAAATGACAATTTTTTTCTTTCGGTCCCATATGAATATTTCTTTGACGGTTACAAAAAATAGTTGTGGCCAAATTTCAGCCCCTATCTTCATTTTTCAGTTAGCCTCGCAAAAATACGAATTTTTAATGAAAACCATTTTTTCCGCTGCTTTTTTTTAACAAAGAATTAAACATAATAAATAAAAACAAACTATCTTGTCCATTCAATTTAATTGTAATAAGTGCAAGTTTGAAGTACCTAGGACATACCGTAGATTTTTGGCAAATTTTCTATTGAAGGTTTCATAATTTAATAAATCATTTTTAAGTTCTAGGCCGTGTATTAAATAAAACATTTAAAGTTTTGCTGCTTTATTTACTTTTATTTTGGCCGATATTTCGCCTTCAATCTGAAGGTATCTCCAGGAACTATTGGCTTTGTCCGGTCGTTAATTTTTTTCCATGCAAATAAGTCGTCGATGACCACACTTTGTATCGAAGAAAATGACTGACACCGTCAACAAAAAAAAATGCAAAAAATCAACACGTTGAATGGGCTACAAGGTTGCTTGTTTTTGTTTTTTATATTTAATTTCTTATTAATAAAAAGAATTTTTTTTTTTCATAAACAATTTTTGTGAGCGCGAATTGAATAACAGGGACAGAGGGCTGAAATTTCGACACAATGTTTTTTTTTTTGTGAATGACAGCGAAATTTTCATATGGGAGCGAAAGAAACCAAAAACTTGCATTGCACAATCTAATATACATATCGAGAGCTTATATTCAATACACTCTATCTGACCTTTTCACAAAAATGAGATTTTGATATAAAAATTCACCTAAGACTAAACTATCATCCGCGATATTAATGCTGACCTTGTATAACGCTTGGCAGAAGAGTTAACTATTAAATTGAAAAGTCAGAATTCACATCAGTGATGACATGTACATAAGTCCTAGAAGTCCTAGATGGGTGCTAACATCTCAAAGTGGTTTTTGTGAAAATTGCAGATAGAGCGTATTGAATATAATATGGTAGACAGACGGAGAAAATTAATTTGAATTAATAAGCATAAATGCAAATTAAAATTTTACCCTTACAGACGGCAGTGATGCGAATAAACCAGCCGCAAGGTCGTGGGTTCGAGTCCCACGGCCAGTATACTTTTTTATTTCTTTTTCATTCTTTTTTTTATAAGTTCTATATTTTTTTACGTTACTTTCAGTTAGTTGTTGTTGAATTTTTAACAAAATTCATCTCTAAAAATTAAAATTAACTAATATTAAAATAAGAAATGTGATATAAAATAAAGCAAATGAAAATAAAATAAAGTAAAATTAAATATATAAATAAAATAAAATAAAAAAATATAAAATAAATAATAAAAACAAAAAATTTTTCGCAATCGCTCCAACCGAGTATCGAACCTGGCAGCTACAGGGTTGTAGCTCGCAACTCTCACCACTCGGCTACCG
>NW_016158492.1:30757-38192 GCF_001687245.7 Rhagoletis zephyria
GCAATTCACACAAAAGGTTAAGTTAACGCGTTAAATGAATATGGTAGCGGAAAATTTTTACGAAAAATAAAAAGGTTGGAAAGGGCTAATTATAAAACCATGTAAAATTTTGCGGTTTGCACGCACTGATTTATCGATAAATATTTCGAAATATGGAATAGTTGAAATGA
This sequence comes from Rhagoletis zephyria, assembly GCF_001687245.7. Classification (NCBI taxonomy): domain Eukaryota; kingdom Metazoa; phylum Arthropoda; class Insecta; order Diptera; family Tephritidae; genus Rhagoletis; species Rhagoletis zephyria. Next base: position 30,928 of record NW_016158492.1, read on the forward strand.
AAGCTGTGACCTTGCCCCTTTCATTTGATACCCAGATTGTAGGAAAATTTAAAGGTTTTTGGGTAATCAAATTTATCGAAATATGTATGTATATCGAAGTCAAAATGAAACTTGGCACCTTCCCCTTTCCTTTGATACACATATTGTAGGAAAATTTAAAGGTTTTTGGGCAATCACATTTTGACCGATAACTCAGTTGTCGATAAATTTATCGAAATATATCGAAGTACAAATGAAACCTGGGGCCTTCCCCTTTCGTTTGATACCCATACTGTAGGAAAATTTGAAGGTTTTTTGGGCAATCACATTTTGACCTATAACTCAGTTATCGATAAATTTATCGAAATATATCCAAATGAAACCTGGTGCCTTCCCCTTTCCTTTGAAACCCATATTGTAGGGAAATTTTAAGGTTTTTGGGATATCACATTTTGACCGATAACTCAGTTATCGATAAATTTATCGAAATATATCGAAGTCTAAATGAAACCTGGGGCCTTCACCTTTCGTTTGATACCCATATTGTAGGGAAATTTGAAGGTTTTTGGGCAATCACATTTTGACCTATAACTCAGTTATCGATAAATTTATCGAAATATATCCAAATGAAACCTGGTGCCTTCCCCTTTTCTTTGAAACCCATATTGTAGGAAAATTTAAAGGTTTTTGGGCAATCACATTTTGACCGATAACTCAGTTATCGATAAATTTATCGAAAAATATCGATAGCCTATACTTCCTTCCAGACTATTAGCTGTCTGGATGTCAAATTTCAAGAAAATCCGTCTTGCCGTTCTCACGTGATTGAGGAACAGAAGCGTGAACATCCAAACATCGCTACATTCACATTTATAATATTATTAAGAATTAAGATTATATCATACATATATAGTAGTGTTAGAATTGTAATGGGCTATTTGAATATTTGTAGGGATGCAATTTTATAATTCTGTTATGCTATTACAGTGTATGAATTTTATTCTATTTTAATTTTGTCGAAAATTACATTATATCCCAGCATCCCGAGGGGTTGATCCCGGGATTTCGGGACACAAAAAAGGGCTCGGGACTCCCGCTATTCGGGATCCCGAGATGCCTTAGTACATACATATGTACATATATGTATAAGTACACCTTAGTGGATTCTATAAAACCATGGATGGAAAATAGAGGCTTCTATGTACATATGTCGAGAAGAAAACGGTAAAATCGGAAGTAGAGGTTCTCTTGTACCGTATGTAGACCAGCGTAAATGAGTAATTTTCAACGAGTTAATAATAATATGAGAAATTCGCTAATGTGATGTAATACATATCTACTTATGTTTGTATATAATATCGAAATATTGGGCACTCACTTTGGCATCCCGTTTATTCCCTCCGGCTGATGTGTGTTTCTAGCGGGAGTTTGCTGCTTCGTCCGGCTGCTGTGCTTGGTGCGTTTAGCGGTCCTAGCGTGGAGGCCCGGATATTTTGTTAGGGGGCAGGAGGTTTTGCTTAGTGGCGCAGGTATACTGCTCGCGCCGGAAATATGTATATCACCCCTATTGCAAGTGTCGACTAGTAGTAGATAAACGGCTCTTATTCGATTATCGATTTTCCATGGTGTTTCGAATGTCGATTTCTCGTTCAATAAGCGACTGTGAATAGTTTTTAATCGCTCATCCTTCTACAACTGTTTGTTTGTAGTAGGGACTATAAACTATTCACACGCACTTATTGAACGAAAAATAGACTTTGAAAATAACACGGGTAATCGATAATCCACTAACAGTCGTTTATCTACTACTAGTCGACACTCGCAATAGGGGTGTATGTTTTATGGCTTGCTTAATTTATTTATTTTTTTTTTTTTTTTGTAATTATATTGTTTGTGTTTCGGATGATACGTATGTATTTTAGCGTTTTATGATTTTCCGTTTGTTCGGGATATGTTTCCGCGCAGGTACCGCTGCTAGCGCTGTAAATAAATATTTCAACACTTGAACACTTTATGAGGGCCACAGGTATCGCTGCTAGTGTCGTAAAATATATTATTATTTTTTCTTTTTTTTTGAGGGCACACGCTAATTAAAATAATATATATGTATTAGACTGCATCACTCCCCATACAAAAAAAAATCGCTACTATTTTTCCATTGGAATTATAAAATCTATTATATTTTAAGACGTCCACCAAAATATTTCGGAAAAATAATAAGATTTAAGTGAGCTGGACCGATTTGAAAATACCTCCAAAAATTTAGTTTTTTATGAATAAAAATAGTTTCTTAAAGTTTTTTTTTTGAAAACACGAATGACTTTTTTTTGGACAGAAATAAAAAGAGTGGGAAAATGCCTCTCTACTGAGATCCCATAAATCTAATCATGTTTTTCTTAAACCAATCTTTGAAAAAAGTAAAAAAACAGCATCAAAAATCTCATTCTTACGATTCAGTTGAAAAGATTTTTAAATATTTTTATGCAGCTTTTTTAAGGTTAATCTGTTTTGTCATCTGAGGGGACTTTTTTCAAAAAGTTCTTTAAGAAACTATTTTTTTTCATAAAAAACTCCATTTTTGGAGGTATGTATTTTCAAATCGGTCCAGCTCACTTAAATCTTAATATTTTTCCGAAATATTTTGGTGGACGTCTTAAAATAAAATATATTTTGTAATCCTGGCGGAAAAACTGCAACTTTTTTTGGTGATGCAGTCTAATATGTATATACATCTTTTTTGCAATACGGAGCTGGGGGTTCTGCTAGCGCCGTGAAAAAATGTTCGCTAGCTAGTGGCGCAGGAACAGCTGTAGGCGCTGTGAAGAACACTTTTTTCACTTATACCTTTTGCCTATTAGTTTAATAGTTTTTTCTTTTATTTTTTATAGTTTAATTTATTTTTTTTTATTTAATATTTATTATTTTTTTTATAAAAGTCTAGCTGGTATACAATAAACAACATATAAATCCGGATTTCAAACTTTGTAAAAAAATTAGAAAAATTCTGCTTATATTCACCAAAATTTCAAGCTTCTAGTCCGAATTTTGGTATGCAGTTTTGTAGACCATTTAATTCTAGTATAATGAAGTGCAAGTTTCAAGCTGCTATAGAATCTGGTTAATTTTTAGCAATTTTTTTTGCTTGCAGTGTTCTCCATATAAAAGAAGATTGTCTAACATACTTTTGTATGAACAAAAACGTGAAACACCTTGAACAAAAAAAAAAAAATCATGAGCTGTCTGCAAATGTTTCTTGATGTTGTTTGTTTGAATCGGCGAAGGAAGGCCGATGCCGATTGTAGGGTTTGTATTTGTGTTTTCTTGTCTTTTATTGTACTGTGTTAATTTCAACTTTGTGATTTTAAGAATTTTATACTTAAGCGATTTTTGTAGTTCAAACATCAAATAGAAAATTTTCATTCTTCAAACTTTTCTTGAATTGTTAACAACGTAAAATAAAATAAGTTTTGTTAACTTGTAATAATTAAATTTATTTAAAAATAAATACCTTTCCAAAAACCTACAATTGGCGATCCTGCCAGGAGCAGCGGATTGGAAACATAGGAGAGTAAGACAGCATAGCCACCAGAACCGCAAAAATTCTACACACCTACGGAAGTTAAATAAGCAGCAGCCCCTATGCTCCGGCAATAGATCCTTTAAGTTATATAGCTCCTTTTCAAGGCATATCACATACGTAAACCTTATTTACTTGGTTGTATTGTTTTTGTTCCGGTTACTTACAAGCAACAAGCAACAAGCAAATATACATATATATGTACGTCTTTTAATTTAATTTTTGGTGATAGTACTGCAAAATATCTTCGCTTTGGTACAAACAGCAGCAGATACTTTTACGCAGGGTTCAAATAAAAAATTATCTGAAGAAAATTCACTACAACAATATTGCGGCTGCAGTTTCACTCTGCTCTCTGAGAAGCGAACCATCAGCAGCTGCACTCTTTGTATCTACGCAGTTGTTACCTTCACAATAGTGTTTTCCAAGGGAAAGCGCCAACAACACAGCAAACTTCACAACAATGGCATGAGCAGCAACCACAGTAGTAACGCCAATATCTTCGACAACAACAACAACTAGAGAATTTACATAGTGAAGGTGCTAACAATTTTAGTCTTACTGGTGAGCTGCATTGTTCTCGTTTTTTTTTTAATATACATATACTAGTATAATTGTAACACTTATTTTTGTTAGAAGTGGAAACACAAATAAATCGTTTGATAATATCCTATTAATTTTTATTTTTAGTATTTATTAAATAACTAACAGTTTGTAAAAATTGTAAACACTCCTTTTAGAGATTATTTGTGTGAACTTATCATAATGTTACGTTCACCCCCACATGATACACACACATTTATACGGACTAATAATTTAAATAACTCGCTTATAGATTTGCAAAACAACTCTCTTCAAGAGGAGTTGGCAAATCCTTATGCTAGTCAAAATAATAATGAGGTGTATGCAACCTCAGTGAAGCTTCCGCAATTTTGGACAAGTTGTCCAGAAACTTGGTTTGTTCATACAGAAATGCAATTCAACATGAAAAATATTACACAAGATACTACAAAATATGAACACACAATCACAGCGCTTCCGCAAGAAGTCATAATTACGATATTAGATTTCATTCAAAATCCCCCGCATAACAACAAGTTTTCAGAATTAAAGAAAGTCTTAATTGAAAGGCATTCTTTAAGCGAAAATAAGAAATTAGATAAAATTTTGTCAGATTCAGAGATAGGTGATCGTAAACCCTCCGAATTTTATCGGTCGCTCATGTTGCTTGCAGCTTGCCATTTTAGTCAAGATATTTAAAGAAACTTTGGCTGGGAAAATGGCCAAAAAATCTTAGTGTGATATTAGCTAGTTCAAGTACCAATGATATAAATGAATTGGTGAAACTAGCTGATAATATTTGGGAAGTGATTAATAAAACCGAAATATCAGCTATGAATAGTTTTCAAAATTCTAAATCACAAGACACAATCTTATATATAAAAATAAGTGCACGTTTCTGGTGTGACCTCATAACTTGAGAACGGCTTCACCGAATTCAACCACATTTATGTGGCGTATTCGATCTATCATGCAGATGGTTTATGCGAAGTTTGCCCGAATTCGGAAAAGGGGGCGTGGCACCTCCCATACTAACTAAAATATAAAAATAAGTTAACGTTTTTGGTGTCACCATATAATTTGAGAACGGCTTCACCAAATCAAACCAAATTTATGCGGCATATTCGGGCTATTATGCAGATGGTTTATGTGAAGTTTGCTTGAATTCAGAAAAGGGGGCGTGGCGCCTCTATTTTATATATAAAAATTAGTGACTTAGCTTATAACTTGAGAACGGCTTCACCGAATTCAACCAAATTTATGTAGCATATTCGGGCCATCATGCAGATATTTTATGTGGAGTTTGCCCAAATTTGGAAAAAGGGGCGTGGCATATGTATCTCTTATGTATAAAAATAAGTACACGTTTTCGGTGTGAGCTTATAACTTGAGAACGGCTTCTCCGAATTCAACCAAATTTATACGGCATATTCACGTTATCATGCAGATAGTTTGTGTGAAGTTTGCCCGAATTCGTAAAAGGGGGTGTGGCACCTCCAATACTAACTAAAAGTTTTATGTTGTACATCTCTTGAAATATTTGTGGTAGAGTACTGGAAATTGGTATAGAGGTATATCAAATAATTCCATACTCATGGAGAAAAATGGGCGGTATTTTGCATAGTCGGGCTTTTAGGCAGATGGTTTGTGTTAAGTTTCCCCGAATTCGGAAAAGGGGCAAAGGCACCACCCATACTAACAAAAACTTTCATCTGGTATATCTCTTGAAATATTTGTGGTAGATTACTGGAACTGGTAGCTGTGCATGGCCTGTTCAAGAGTTGGCATTCCAAATTGTTTATTTATTCATACCCAANCGAATTTTATCGGTCGCTCATGTTGCTTGCAGCTTGCCATTTTAGTCAAGATATTTAAAGAAACTTTGGCTGGGAAAATGGCCAAAAAATCTTAGTGTGATATTAGCTAGTTCAAGTACCAATGATATAAATGAATTGGTGAAACTAGCTGATAATATTTGGGAAGTGATTAATAAAACCGAAATATCAGTTATGAATAGTTTTCAAAATTCTAAATCACAAGACACAATCTTATATATAAAAATAAGTGCACGTTTCTGGTGTGACCTCATAACTTGAGAACGGCTTCACCGAATTCAACCACATTTATGTGGCGTATTCGATCTATCATGCAGATGGTTTATGCGAAGTTTGCCCGAATTCGGAAAAGGGGGCGTGGCACCTCCCATACTAACTAAAATATAAAAATAAGTTAACGTTTTTGGTGTCACCATATAATTTGAGAACGGCTTCACCAAATCAAACCAAATTTATGCGGCATATTCGGGCTATTATGCAGATGGTTTATGTGAAGTTTGCTTGAATTCAGAAAAGGGGGCGTGGCGCCTCTATTTTATATATAAAAATTAGTGACTTAGCTTATAACTTGAGAACGGCTTCACCGAATTCAACCAAATTTATGTAGCATATTCGGGCCATCATGCAGATATTTTATGTGGAGTTTGCCCAAATTTGGAAAAAGGGGCGTGGCATATGTATCTCTTATGTATAAAAATAAGTACACGTTTTCGGTGTGAGCTTATAACTTGAGAACGGCTTCTCCGAATTCAACCAAATTTATACGGCATATTCACGTTATCATGCAGATAGTTTGTGTGAAGTTTGCCCGAATTCGTAAAAGGGGGTGTGGCACCTCCAATACTAACTAAAAGTTTTATGTTGTACATCTCTTGAAATATTTGTGGTAGAGTACTGGAAATTGGTATAGAGGTATATCAAATAATTCCATACTCATGGAGAAAAATGGGCGGTATTTTGCATAGTCGGGCTTTTAGGCAGATGGTTTGTGTTAAGTTTCCCCGAATTCGGAAAAGGGGCAAAGGCACCACCCATACTAACAAAAACTTTCATCTGGTATATCTCTTGAAATATTTGTGGTAGATTACTGGAACTGGTAGCTGTGCATGGCCTGTTCAAGAGTTGGCATTCCAAATTGTTTATTTATTCATACCCAAAATGGAAAAACAAAAAATTTTGTATATCCAAATGTGTTGGATTAAGATTTAAAATAAAGAATCAACAATTTTGAAATAAAACAAATGATAAATTTTCACACAGAAAAATTCCAGAATTTTTCATTCATTTTTCAATATTTGGTGTAGAGAAGCACA
>NW_016158492.1:38217-58923 GCF_001687245.7 Rhagoletis zephyria
AAGATCTTCACAAAGTGCATTCACATCACACGAACGAAAGTTTCTAAACGTGTACATCTGCTCTGGGCTGGAGCAGTTGAAATCAATATCTACCGCACAAAAGATCATGTCATGGTCGGAGATAAATGATAATTGATCAAATTTTGAAACAGAAGAACAGTCCGAAACGATAAAATAGTCAAGAAGACTGGGATTACAGTTATTACCATATCTAGTCGGTACTGAAGTATTAATAATCGACAGGCAAAGACTCGAAAGATTTTCCAACAGAGCACAACACAAAGAATCACGTACAAGAATATTAATATTGAAATCACCGCATATTATTATATTGTCGTAGTCAATTATCAAAGGGGATAGACTATCAAAAAATGGAGTAAGGGAAACGGTTTTGCTGGGGTTATAGACACACGAGACAAGAACCTTGCTGACACGGTTAGACAATTCAACAAACAAAAATTCTACACCCCCGTTCTTGGAATGACAGACAGGTCGAATATAAATGTGGCTCTTACAATAAATAGCAACACCACCGCCTTTTTTATTCACCCTGTCATTGCGTAATAATTTATAACCATTAATATTAAAGTACGAATCGCCCGCACTGTTATTAAACCAAGTTTCTGAAATACATATGACATCGATAGAGCAAGACTCAAAAAATGCCTAACGTAATCCATTTTTAGGCTATTCAGACTTCTTGTGTTAAAATGAAAAACCTTAAGACCTTTCTGTTGATTACACAGAAGTTTTAGCACAGCAAGACTGCCATTACCAACGCTATCACTCTGGCTGGTCAGAGACATAATGGAAAAAATACACAAAACAACTTTGACACAAAAGTACATATACATAAACAAATAAAGCATGAAACAAAGAGATGAACCAATTTTACATTAGAATTAAAAAAAGATAAGCTAAGAGTAAATGAATAAAACATTAAAATAACATGTATAAGGCAACAGTAATACTGCGTGTTAGCAGAGACCTTTTATCTCTTGTCAAGCTCTCGTAAATAGAGAATTTCCCATCAAGGTCAATAGCATCCAAAGATATTGCGGATTTAGTCCGCTTGCGATGCTCACTAAATGCACGGTGCGTCCGATTTCGATCGAGCGGAGAGTGGAACTTGGCAATAATTGCACTATTAGGGTTGCCGTTGTTGGGTTTAGTGCGAAAAATGTCACGTATTTGTGGGACAAGAAAATCAATGGAGAGACAAATACGGTTGAACGCACTCTTTAGGTTTTCCCCTTCAGCATATGGCAAACCAAATATAATAGTGTCAGCAGTCACTTCGGGAGTACGCGAACTTACAGTCTCTATATGTGTAAACAGTTTCTGTACTTCACTTTGGAGCTTTTCTTGTTTCTCTTCTAATGCAGAGATGCGCTCAGCAGACTCTTTTACTTTCGTGGAGAGTACAGAGATTTCAGCGTCAATCTTTTTACATAGGGCGCTCTCAATTTCCCCAATTGTATTTTAGAGACTATCAAAAAGTGTCTGCAATTTGTCGAATTGTTGTTGTACTTTGTCTTCAAGCTCTTTAAGTGCAGTTAGGATCGTCGGCAGAGCTGCACTCTCGTCCAGTTAAAACACTTAAAATTGGCGAAACTTTGCTCATGCGGCGTTTATTAGCAGCAGAGATACAAGCATGAGACATACCTTGAATTCAGCAACAACAACACAAGCGGGAATATTCTTTCGAGCGTAAACGCTTCAGATTTATGCACATTAAATGCTTAACCAGTGCAGGTGAGCACGCTAATACAATTCCACGTTCTTGGAAATACACAAATATATATTATTTCAGGCAAAATATTGCAAAAATACTAATTAATTTAAATAAAATACACGCACTAAACCACTCAACGACTGCACTCGCCGACGACTTTTCGTTGTGTGCGCAATATATTGCATATGGCTAATATGACCAATTATTTCATAGCTCAAAGAAGTACAGGTTAGGTTGGGTTAAGTTAACGCCGCGAGCTGATTACATAATTTCGAATGCAGCTAATTTCGGTCCCTGAAATCTCAGTGTTTGTTCAGAAGTGCGAGCCCAAATGCTTTCACCTTAGCCTCGCGAAGGTTGGACAGTCTAAAGGAAAGTGTGGAGATGCTTCCACTTCATTTCCTCTTGACAGCTGATAAAAAAGGATCAGTTGAAATTAATAGTCTGAGCGCATGAATACCAATCGGAATATGGCCTGTCAGAACCTCCATCACTAGCCCTTGTGAGGTTATGTGTTTTAAAGGGCCCTATAAAAATATTTCCTGCAGCAGAGAAACGTCTTTTTCCCCTGTTTTATGCCACAAAAGCACCCGCTTTCCTTTAGCCCAATAGCAGTTCGTGCTGCGAAAATTCTGTCTGCAATATCCGCAGGCGCCATGTTCAACATATGTATGTTAAGCGCCAGTGTACGTGTGGTTCCTAATGCTCCGCTTATTCCTATTTTAGAAGTGTAGCCTTCTGGAGTGAGTTCCACCAGATAAGGGCTCCTGGAAAAAGATAAAGGCTTAAATCTGGTTTCCTAGAGCTAATGAATTAATTTGGGCTGGAGACCTCACCTTTTACCGATAGCCCCTTACAGCAGTACGAGACAACCGAAACATTTCTTATCCTTTCCTCAATGTTAGGCTTCCCCGACCGCCGCCGTTGATCGCCGTTTTTAGAAAAAACGAAGTGAGACTGGTTGGCCTAAAATACCTAGGGCAAACAGGTGCGCCTTTTCCGACCATCGGGATGAACGCAACAGTGACTACCCTCCAAGCCTTGAGGATGTACCCGGTACTCACGCAGTTCGCATAAATAGGATCCAACCAATTGTACGACACCTTCAGAGGCCTTTGCAGCTGCGCAGGTATGATGCCATCGGTCCCCGGCGACTTTAATGGTTTGAACGAATATATCGCCCAGGCCAGGTGACGATCGTCCAGAAGATAGAAGAAGAGCAAGACCTGGGGGGAGATTCTGAAACCAGTTAGCGATAATTTACGAATCGCTATCGCACTTTTTGACGCAAAAACATTTATATCACGTGTGAAAAAGTGCGATATCGGTCCGAAAATTGTCGCTAACTGGTTACAAAATCACCCTCCTGAAGTACAAAATATTGCAAAGAAGTACATTTGACTGTACTTCGAAGTACGAAGTACAAGAGCGAAAAAAGAAGTACTGTACTTCCGAAAGAAGTACGGTTGGTCACATTACATATGGCATACTCGAATTTTGAAATCTTAAATCATAATTATTTTAATCTAAAAATAGTTTTTAAGAAAGGTGCCGCCAGGAGTTAACATCGTAAATAATGTTCGGAATGTATTTTCTACAGATAACTTTTGAAATATTAAAAAAAAAAGTTAATTTCCGTTCCCGGATTCGTAATACTGGGGTTTTAAGATGCGTCGATACGAAATAATTTGATAATTACCTACCAATGATTTTCCCAAGTGTCCGTAAAATGGAAATTACCGTAACAATAGGCGTGTTTTTTACACGCATATCTGTGCTTAAAAATTGTATTGAGCTGTAGCGACAAATTTTATGTGTGCTTATGAATAGGTGTCGATAAAATCAAAATTACTTGCTTTGAAATGGAAATTGTAGATGATTGTTTTTTTTTACACATTAAGCGTAGATGTATACGCGTGTAAAAACACGGCTAATGTTAACACACGGGGAGAGTTTCTTAATTCACATTCCGAATGTTCGGAATACATTTTTCTGTTCACTTGTTCATTAGAACGTTTTTCCCGAATAATATGGGGCTGGATAATTTGAGCGCATTCTTTCCATCTCCAGAGAAACCAAATAAGTGTTTACAAATAGTTTTGCGAAAAAATTTTATTAAATATTAATAAGCTGATACCTAATAATTTCATTATTTTCTGTTTCTTTATAACCATTGTTTCTGATAAACTACACTACTATTATCTTCTAGATCCGGACTGAATAATAAAGAAACACGCCCACGGCCAATTAATAGGAAAAATGTGATCCACAAATAGTGTGGCCAGACATGCTTTTTAGTTGAAGTGGTTGTAATTTCAATAATGATTTTATTTGATATGACTTTATTTCACTTCTGGATCGGAAATTACTTCACGAACAAAAATAAAAATAAGACCATATGGCCTTATTGCGTATGGTGTTATTGCACCTCACCAAAACGTAAATTTTGAGTTACATCTCTATATTATCAAAGGTGCGATATGAGTAACTTGTTTATGTTGTTCTTAAAAGGTAAATAGCGAAACTCAAAGTTAAGAAAATAAATTTATTGTTGAAATCACGTGTACAAAAGTTAAAGTTGCTTTTATTTAAGCAACTAAAAACGGAAGATGGAACGGAGTTCCATATACGAACAGTATTGACAAAAACCAGCTTGCGGATGTCACATAATTATAACTAGGCACAATCAAATTATTTGTATGCCCCGATTTAGGAAACGTTAAGTTATTATATAGATAGCCAGGAGTTTCATTCTTCGTTGAAATAACACAAACGGCAATAAGGCGAAATTTGCTTTATTTCACTTTTAAATGATATCAAATAGAGTCCGACCGATTAATCGGCATCGGCTAGTGTCAGCACAATTTTGAGCATCGGCGTAGGTTTTTGAAAAGGTATTTATTTTTAAATAAATTTAATTACTACAAGTTAACAAAACTTATTTTATTTAACGTGGTTAACAATTCAAGAAAAGTTTGATCATTCAGTTCTTTTTTAGGTACAAGATGCAGTGGAGATGCTACACAGGAATTTGAAGGTCTACAAATCCCTGTCCTCACTAAAAAATCTAATTCAGTTTTGGCTACTTTAAATTTAATCGGATCCAAGCGCCTTGGCTTGGAGAATGGCAGATTTCCTTCAGTAAAAAGTCTGTGAACGGTAGAATGTTTAACCGGTTTCGAATAATAAAGAAGGAAACTCCTTCAACAATCTTGTATACTTGTTCTCTACTATGAAAATTTTTGGAAGCGAAATGTTACAAACACATGAAACTGTGTTAACCGAAAGACTTGTTACTGGATCAACTAAACGTTTGCATTTCATGTCAATTAAGAGACCGTATTTGCAAAGAAAATCTGTACCAATAATAGGTTTCGCAATATCAATCAAAAAATTTAGTTTGTTTGTTTTATCAAAAATAAATAGGCGACGCGTGGTAATGTCTAAATCTCCATTGTTTGTCGCCACAACAACGGATGACTTTAGTTTGACGAATTTTTATTTTTAGACAACAGCACAAGGCTGTTGACATTTCTGAGCCTTACCACCAAATTTGTAATGGTATCTACATAACCAATTTTGACTATCACGAGATTTTGATCTACCTCTATATGGACTTCTAAATCAATTCCTATTATATGATCTATATCTAGAATTTTGGTTAATTTGTTGCTTAATAGAATTTAATTCAAAGGAAAGTTTTTGAAAATTTACGCACATAAGATTCGTCGTTTTAACTAAATTATCAATAACTAGCGGTACCCCGAATTTATGTGGCGTATTCGATCTATCATGCAGATGGTTTATGCGAAGTTTGCCCGAATTCGGAAAAGGGGGCGTGGCACCTCCCATACTAACTAAAATATAAAAATAAGTTAACGTTTTTGGTGTCACCATATAATTTGAGAACGGCTTCACCAAATCAAACCAAATTTATGCGGCATATTCGGGCTATTATGCAGATGGTTTATGTGAAGTTTGCTTGAATTCAGAAAAGGGGGCGTGGCGCCTCTATTTTATATATAAAAATTAGTGTGTTAGCTTATAACTTGAGAACGGCTTCACCGAATTCAACCAAATTTATGTAGCATATTCGGGCCATCATGCAGATATTTTATGTGGAGTTTGCCCGAATTCGTAAAAGGGGGNGTAGCATATTCGGGCCATCATGCAGATATTTTATGTGGAGTTTGCCCAAATTTGGAAAAAGGGGCGTGGCATATGTATCTCTTATGTATAAAAATAAGTACACGTTTTCGGTGTGAGCTTATAACTTGAGAACGGCTTCTCCGAATTCAACCAAATTTATACGGCATATTCACGTTATCATGCAGATAGTTTGTGTGAAGTTTGCCCGAATTCGTAAAAGGGGGTGTGGCACCTCCAATACTAACTAAAAGTTTTATGTTGTACATCTCTTGAAATATTTGTGGTAGAGTACTGGAAATTGGTATAGAGGTATATCAAATAATTCCATACTCATGGAGAAAAATGGGCGGTATTTTGCATAGTCGGGCTTTTAGGCAGATGGTTTGTGTTAAGTTTCCCCGAATTCGGAAAAGGGGCAAAGGCACCACCCATACTAACAAAAACTTTCATCTGGTATATCTCTTGAAATATTTGTGGTAGAGTACTGGAAATTGGTATAGAGGTATATCAAATAATTCCATACTCATGGAGAAAAATGGGCGGTATTTTGCATAGTCGGGCTTTTAGGCAGATGGTTTGTGTTAAGTTTCCCCGAATTCGGAAAAGGGGCAAAGGCACCACCCATACTAACAAAAACTTTCATCTGGTATATCTCTTGAAATATTTGTGGTAGAGTACTGGAAATTGGTATAGAGGTATATCAAATAATTCCATACTCATGGAGAAAAATGGGCGGTATTTTGCATAGTCGGGCTTTTAGGCAGATGGTTTGTGTTAAGTTTCCCCGAATTCGGAAAAGGGGCAAAGGCACCACCCATACTAACAAAAACTTTCATCTGGTATATCTCTTGAAATATTTGTGGTAGATTACTGGAACTGGTAGCTGTGCATGGCCTGTTCAAGAGTTGGCATTCCAAATTGTTTATTTATTCATACCCAAAATGGAAAAACAAAAAATTTTGTATATCCAAATGTGTTGGATTAAGATTTAAAATAAAGAATCAACAATTTTGAAATAAAACAAATGATAAATTTTCACACAGAAAAATTCCAGAATTTTTCATTCATTTTTCAATATTTGGTGTAGAGAAGCACATCGGGGTACCGCTAGTTATTGATAATTTAGTTAAAACGACGAATCTTATGTGCGTAAATTTTCAAAAACTTTCCTTTGAATTAAATTCTATTAAGCAACAAATTAACCAAAATTCTAGATATAGATCATATAATAGGAATTGATTTAGAAGTCCATATAGAGGTAGATCAAAATCTCGTGATAGTCAAAATTGGTTATGTAGATACCATTACAAATTTGGTGGTAAGGCTCAGAAATGTCAACAGCCTTGTGCTGTTGTCTAAAAATAAAAATTCGTCAAACTAAAGTCATCCGTTGTTGTGGCGACAAACAATGGAGATTTAGACATTACCACGCGTCGCCTATTTATTTTTGATAAAACAAACAAACTAAATTTTTTGATTGATATTGCGAAACCTATTATTGGTACAGATTTTCTTTGCAAATACGGTCTCTTAATTGACATGAAATGCAAACGTTTAGTTGATCCAGTAACAAGTCTTTCGGTTAACACAGTTTCATGTGTTTGTAACATTTCGCTTCCAAAAATTTTCATAGTAGAGAACAAGTATACAAGATTGTTGAAGGAGTTTCCTTCTTTATTATTCGAAACCGGTTAAACATTCTACCGTTCACAGACTTTTTACTGAAGGAAATCTGCCATTCTCCAAGCCAAGGCGCTTGGATCCGATTAAATTTAAAGTAGCCAAAACTGAATTANTGGAGATTTAGACATTACCACGCGTCGCCTATTTATTTTTGATAAAACAAACAAACTAAATTTTTTGATTGATATTGCGAAACCTATTATTGGTACAGATTTTCTTTGCAAATACGGTCTCTTAATTGACATGAAATGCAAACGTTTAGTTGATCCAGTAACAAGTCTTTCGGTTAACACAGTTTCATGTGTTTGTAACATTTCGCTTCCAAAAATTTTCATAGTAGAGAACAAGTATACAAGATTGTTGAAGGAGTTTCCTTCTTTATTATTCGAAACCGGTTAAACATTCTACCGTTCACAGACTTTTTACTGAAGGAAATCTGCCATTCTCCAAGCCAAGGCGCTTGGATCCGATTAAATTTAAAGTAGCCAAAACTGAATTAGATTTTTTAGTGAGGACAGGGATTTGTAGACCTTCAAATTCCTGTGTAGCATCTCCACTGCATCTTGTACCTAAAAAAGAACTGAATGATCAAACTTTTCTTGAATTGTTAACCACGTTAAATAAAATAAGTTTTGTTAACTTGTAGTAATTAAATTTATTTAAAAATAAATACCTTTTCAAAAACCTACGCCGATGCTCAAAATTGTGCTGACACTAGCCGATGCCGATTAATCGGTCGGACTCTATTTGATATCATTTAAAAGTGAAATAAAGCAAATTTCGCCTTATTGCCGTTTGTGTTATTTCAACGAAGAATGAAACTCCTGGCTATCTATATAATAACTTAACGTTTCCTAAATCGGGGCATACAAATAATTTGATTGTGCCTAGTTATAATTATGTGACATCCGCAAGCTGGTTTTTGTCAATACTGTTCGTATATGGAACTCCGTTCCATCTTCCGTTTTTAGTTGCTTAAATAAAAGCAACTTTAACTTTTGTACACGTGATTTCAACAATAAATTTATTTTCTTAACTTTGAGTTTCGCTATTTACCTTTTAAGAACAACATAAACAAGTTACTCATATCGCACCTTTGATAATATAGAGATGTAACTCAAAATTTACGTTTTGGTGAGGTGCAATAACACCATACGCAATAAGGCCATATGGTCTTATTTTTATTTTTGTTCGTGAAGTAATTTCCGATCCAGAAGTGAAATAAAGTCATATCAAATAAAATCATTATTGAAATTACAACCACTTCAACTAAAAAGCATGTCTGGCCACACTATTTGTGGATCACATTTTTCCTATTAATTGGCCGTGGGCGTGTTTCTTTATTATTCAGTCCGGATCTAGAAGATAATAGTAGTGTAGTTTATCAGAAACAATGGTTATAAAGAAACAGAAAATAATGAAATTATTAGGTATCAGCTTATTAATATTTAATAAAATTTTTTCGCAAAACTATTTGTAAACACTTATTTGGTTTCTCTGGAGATGGAAAGAATGCGCTCAAATTATCCAGCCCCATATTATTCGGGAAAAACGTTCTAATGAACAAGTGAACAGAAAAATGTATTCCGAACATTCGGAATGTGAATTAAGAAACTCTCCCCGTGTGTTAACATTAGCCGTGTTTTTACACGCGTATACATCTACGCTTAATGTGTAAAAAAAAACAATCATCTACAATTTCCATTTCAAAGCAAGTAATTTTGATTTTATCGACACCTATTCATAAGCACACATAAAATTTGTCGCTACAGCTCAATACAATTTTTAAGCACAGATATGCGTGTAAAAAACACGCCTATTGTTACGGTAATTTCCATTTTACGGACACTTGGGAAAATCATTGGTAGGTAATTATCAAATTATTTCGTATCGACGCATCTTAAAACCCCAGTATTACGAATCCGGGAACGGAAATTAACTTTTTTTTTTAATATTTCAAAAGTTATCTGTAGAAAATACATTCCGAACATTATTTACGATGTTAACTCCTGGCGGCACCTTTCTTAAAAACTATTTTTAGATTAAAATAATTATGATTTAAGATTTCAAAATTCGAGTATGCCATATGTAATGTGACCAACCGTACTTCTTTCGGAAGTACAGTACTTCTTTTTTCGCTCTTGTACTTCGTACTTCGAAGTACAGTCAAATGTACTTCTTTGCAATATTTTGTACTTCAGGAGGGTGATTTTGTAACCAGTTAGCGACAATTTTCGGACCGATATCGCACTTTTTCACACGTGATATAAATGTTTTTGCGTCAAAAAGTGCGATAGCGATTCGTAAATTATCGCTAACTGGTTTCAGAATCTCCCCCCAGGTCTTGCTCTTCTTCTATCTTCTGGACGATCGTCACCTGGCCTGGGCGATATATTCGTTCAAACCATTAAAGTCGCCGGGGACCGATGGCATCATACCTGCGCAGCTGCAAAGGCCTCTGAAGGTGTCGTACAATTGGTTGGATCCTATTTATGCGAACTGCGTGAGTACCGGGTACATCCTCAAGGCTTGGAGGGTAGTCACTGTTGCGTTCATCCCGATGGTCGGAAAAGGCGCACCTGTTTGCCCTAGGTATTTTAGGCCAACCAGTCTCACTTCGTTTTTTCTAAAAACGGCGATCAACGGCGGCGGTCGGGGAAGCCTAACATTGAGGAAAGGATAAGAAATGTTTCGGTTGTCTCGTACTGCTGTAAGGGGCTATCGGTAAAAGGTGAGGTCTCCAGCCCAAATTAATTCATTAGCTCTAGGAAACCAGATTTAAGCCTTTATCTTTTTCCAGGAGCCCTTATCTGGTGGAACTCACTCCAGAAGGCTACACTTCTAAAATAGGAATAAGCGGAGCATTAGGAACCACACGTACACTGGCGCTTAACATACATATGTTGAACATGGCGCCTGCGGATATTGCAGACAGAATTTTCGCAGCACGAACTGCTATTGGGCTAAAGGAAAGCGGGTGCTTTTGTGGCATAAAACAGGGGAAAAAGACGTTTCTCTGCTGCAGGAAATATTTTTATAGGGCCCTTTAAAACACATAACCTCACAAGGGCTAGTGATGGAGGTTCTGACAGGCCATATTCCGATTGGTATTCATGCGCTCAGACTATTAATTTCAACTGATCCTTTTTTATCAGCTGTCAAGAGGAAATGAAGTGGAAGCATCTCCACACTTTCCTTTAGACTGTCCAACCTTCGCGAGGCTAAGGTGAAAGCATTTGGGCTCGCACTTCTGAACAAACACTGAGATTTCAGGGACCGAAATTAGCTGCATTCGAAATTATGTAATCAGCTCGCGGCGTTAACTTAACCCAACCTAACCTGTACTTCTTTGAGCTATGAAATAATTGGTCATATTAGCCATATGCAATATATTGCGCACACAACGAAAAGTCGTCGGCGAGTGCAGTCGTTGAGTGGTTTAGTGCGTGTATTTTATTTAAATTAATTAGTATTTTTGCAATATTTTGCCTGAAATAATATATATTTGTGTATTTCCAAGAACGTGGAATTGTATTAGCGTGCTCACCTGCACTGGTTAAGCATTTAATGTGCATAAATCTGAAGCGTTTACGCTCGAAAGAATATTCCCGCTTGTGTTGTTGTTGCTGAATTCAAGGTATGTCTCATGCTTGTATCTCTGCTGCTAATAAACGCCGCATGAGCAAAGTTTCGCCAATTTTAAGTGTTTTAACTGGACGAGAGTGCAGCTCTGCCGACGATCCTAACTGCACTTAAAGAGCTTGAAGACAAAGTACAACAACAATTCGACAAATTGCAGACACTTTTTGATAGTCTCTAAAATACAATTGGGGAAATTGAGAGCGCCCTATGTAAAAAGATTGACGCTGAAATCTCTGTACTCTCCACGAAAGTAAAAGAGTCTGCTGAGCGCATCTCTGCATTAGAAGAGAAACAAGAAAAGCTCCAAAGTGAAGTACAGAAACTGTTTACACATATAGAGACTGTAAGTTCGCGTACTCCCGAAGTGACTGCTGACACTATTATATTTGGTTTGCCATATGCTGAAGGGGAAAACCTAAAGAGTGCGTTCAACCGTATTTGTCTCTCCATTGATTTTCTTGTCCCACAAATACGTGACATTTTTCGCACTAAACCCAACAACGGCAACCCTAATAGTGCAATTATTGCCAAGTTCCACTCTCCGCTCGATCGAAATCGGACGCACCGTGCATTTAGTGAGCATCGCAAGCGGACTAAATCCGCAATATCTTTGGATGCTATTGACCTTGATGGGAAATTCTCTATTTACGAGAGCTTGACAAGAGATAAAAGGTCTCTGCTAACACGCAGTATTACTGTTGCCTTATACATGTTATTTTAATGTTTTATTCATTTACTCTTAGCTTATCTTTTTTTAATTCTAATGTAAAATTGGTTCATCTCTTTGTTTCATGCTTTATTTGTTTATGTATATGTACTTTTGTGTCAAAGTTGTTTTGTGTATTTTTTCCATTATGTCTCTGACCAGCCAGAGTGATAGCGTTGGTAATGGCAGTCTTGCTGTGCTAAAACTTCTGTGTAATCAACAGAAAGGTCTTAAGGTTTTTCATTTTAACACAAGAAGTCTGAATAGCCTAAAAATGGATTACGTTAGGCATTTTTTGAGTCTTGCTCTATCGATGTCATATGTATTTCAGAAACTTGGTTTAATAACAGTGCGGGCGATTCGTACTTTAATATTAATGGTTATAAATTATTACGCAATGACAGGGTGAATAAAAAAGGCGGTGGTGTTGCTATTTATTGTAAGAGCCACATTTATATTCGACCTGTCTGTCATTCCAAGAACGGGGGTGTAGAATTTTTGTTTGTTGAATTGTCTAACCGTGTCAGCAAGGTTCTTGTCTCGTGTGTCTATAACCCCAGCAAAACCGTTTCCCTTACTCCATTTTTTGATAGTCTATCCCCTTTGATAATTGACTACGACAATATAATAATATGCGGTGATTTCAATATTAATATTCTTGTACGTGATTCTTTGTGTTGTGCTCTGTTGGAAAATCTTTCGAGTCTTTGCCTGTCGATTATTAATACTTCAGTACCGACTAGATATGGTAATAACTGTAATCCCAGTCTTCTTGACTATTTTATCGTTTCGGACTGTTCTTCTGTTTCAAAATTTGATCAATTATCATTTATCTCCGACCATGACATGATCTTTTGTGCGGTAGATATTGATTTCAACTGCTCCAGCCCAGAGCAGATGTACACGTTTAGAAACTTTCGTTCGTGTGATGTGAATGCACTTTGTGAAGATCTTAGCAACGTTGATTGGCGTACCTGCTGGTATCTCGTGACGGCTAATGAAAAACTTGACTTCCTTAACTTTAACTTATCGACTATTTTTAATGCTCACATACCTATCCGTCATGCAAAAGTTAAATCGTGTCCGTGGCTTAATTCTAAGTTTCAAACTGCTATTAAAGCCCGTACAAAAGCGTATCGTGTTTGGAAAATAAATAGTTCGCAGAACAATTGGGATGTCTTTCGCACGGCAAGAAATAGTGCCACCCAATTCAAGTGAGAAGCGCCGATATTTCACATCTAAACTTGACCCTTCTCTCTCTTTTGGCGAGCTATGGCGCAATATTAAAACCCTTCGGGTAAACCCTAAGGATACTGCTGAGTGCTCTTTAGATGTGAACTAGCGGTACCCCGGTGTGCTTCTCTACACGAAATATTGAGAAATATTGAAAAAATGAATGAAAAATCCTGGAATTTTTCTATATGAATTTTTTTTGTTTACTATATTGCAGCCATGTTTATACTTGACTTAATTTATCCGAAGAAAAAATAAACACAGCACATTATAGCAAACAATTTTTCACTATGTTTTCGATTTTTCATGTATCTGCTGTTGTACCATATATGTACGTGGTTCATGTGATAGTCATAAACTGTCATATATCATGAACCGATGGACCGAATTCGGGCACACTTCACATAACCCATCTGCATGATAGTCCGAATATGCCGTTTAAATTTGGTAGAATTCGTGCACTTAGTTGTAAGATGGGAGATGCCACGCTCCCTTTTCCAATACCGTACATTTTTCTCCATGAGTATGGAATTATTTCATATGTCTCTATACNCCAAATTAAGTCTAACGCAGTCGGGGAGGACGGCATACCTCTTCGCTTTATTAAACTGCTCCTGTCGTACATTATTGGTCCTTTGACTCACATAATTAATCACTGCGTTACTACATCCTGTTTTCCTAGCCCGTGGAAAGTCGCTTCCGTTTGTCCCATTGCAAAATGCAAACATGATTGGTCTCCTCGTGACTTTTGTATTTGAATCGATAATATCTGAGCAAATTTCCTCGCACCTATCAGATAAGAACCTCTTATCTTCTCTTCAGTCAGATTTTAGAGCAGGGCATGGATGTTCAACAGCAACGGTTAAAATTCTTGAAGAGGTGAATTGTCACTCTTATGCTTGCTTGACTTTACTGAGGCATTTGACTCAGTTGACCATTCACTGCTTTGCTCAAAACTCAAATATTACTTAGGGTTTGGGGAATCAGCATAAACACCCATGAAGAGCTACCTAATGGGCCGGTATCAACGAGTGAAAGTTGGGTCGACAGTATCGCACGCTAAGTCTTTGATGCGGGGCGTTCCACAAGGGTCCATTTTGGGTCCTTTCTTATTTAGTGTATTTATAAATGATATTTTTCAGACCTGCAGGTATGCCAGNTATTTAAGCACGCTTATTTACTCAAAATTGATACACCCCGGCTTACCATCTAGCGGTAGCTTTCGGAAAGGTGAAAAAACATATATTTAATACTTGCGCCGGGTATTTAATGTTCGGCTCCACCCGAACTTAGACTTTCTTACTTGTTNACATTCAACTTTATTTCTCCGGCCGCTTCCAAAATAAGGATGTTATTGCCATAAATTTACACAAAGACTTAGATTCTGTTTTATGTTGGGCTACTAAGAACGGACTTTGTCTCAATCCCTCCAAGTCTTATGTATTACCAGTCTACAAGAAGAAATTTAATATCGACAGTATCCCTTCGCTATATTAATAATCAATCCTTAAAACTGGTTACCAAAATAACTAACTTGGGGTTTGTTATCAACTCTAACCTTAGCTGTTGTGATCATATTAACTCTGTAGTGAGCAAAGTATATGGAATACTTAGAAATCTGAGGCTTTCGGCATCATTCACTCCAGTTGCCACTAGAGAATGCTAGCTCGTCAGTTAATTGTACCTATAATAACGTACTCAGAGTTGGTATACAGCAAACTTGATTCCGCCTCTGCCCGTAAAATTGACATTTTATTTAATCATGTTACTCGGTACGTATTTGGTATTCGTAAATTTGACCATATATCTGCCTGTAGGTCTTCCTTGCTGGGGTGTGAAATCTGCGACTACATAAAGGCCAGAAACTGCATTTTCCTTTTCCGACTTATGAATATGAAGATACCTTATTACTTATATGAAAAACTTATCTTTCCTAAGTCGGAGCGATCGTACGACTTAATCTTACCTCTATACAAATTTAACAATTCCACAAGACTGTTTTTCATTAACGCTATACGAATCTGGAACTCCATTCCAATTAATGTTAGAAGCAAACTTAACAAGAGCAACTTTAAAGCTATTCTGTATACCCACTTCTCTTCAAATTGATGAACCAATCTGTATTTGTAATATTTATCTAGAATACTCTCGATATTTGTTATTACATTTAATATTCTATTGTTGTAATTTGTAATTTGTATGAACCTGTTGTACTAAAAAAGACTAAGTCTTATTTTACTAATGTTTTTTGAAATAAATGAAATGAAAAATGAAACTCCTTTTGTGAGTAGGCTACCTGCGGCCGCTCTTCAAAGTAGCAGCTCTAACCGTACCAATATCTCGGCTACGCTATTACCCACAGTGTTATGTGGGCGCCGAAGTTAAGTTTAGCTGTTCTTTGTTTCATATTGAATAAGCTTGTTTGTTTGATTTTGTTAAAACATATACATATCGTCGTTTAAAGTACAAAACCGCGTATCAACAATATGCAAAACCTCGTGTGTGAGTTTGCCAAAATTTTATAGGAGAGAGTAATACTTGAAATTTTAACTCGAGTTTAACGTTTTGAGTTTATGAACAACTATATTCAAAAATTTTTATTGAGCTTGATGCCGTTTTTAATGAAAAACTATTGTGGAAAAGCAACAATAATTTAGAAAAAATGCCAGAAGTGATAGCCATTTCGGAAATCACCACATTTCCTCATCAGATTTCTTTCAGTGGGATTCGATCCAACGATGCCAGCTGACTCAGCCAGTTGCCTACGCACCGTGCTAAGTTCGCCTTGTAAATTCTGGTTCCTCTTTTCCACTTTTTTTTGTTGGTGATTGACTGTCAATCTGTGCGGACATGTTTTTTAATCGCTCCGTCGAGAAATTATTAATAATATTAATTCACGTAAAGCAGAGAAAGAAAAAAAACCAACGCGAAAAGACAATACTAGGCTTAAATAAGCTTTCTGCTTACTTGCCTTTAATTATAAATTACTTTTTCTGAATTTTCTCAATGCTCTCAACTAAATGTGCCAACATACAATATGTAATAAATGCACACGTTCTTTTTATGTAATTAATATTTATTGAGTGAACTTAACAAGTAAAATGCTTACAACGTAAAGTGTTTTAGCGTGGTGCTCAACAATTACAGAGGAAGCCGAACTAACAACCAAAAACGACAGATTGACATGTAAAGTTCTGAACACATTGAAAACGACGAGCTACCGCTACAGCTTCCAATTTGTCATCTTTATTATCTAAGCGCATTGTCGATGGCGACATGATTTCTTTGAACGCGGCAGCGACATCATGAATTTGTATGAGTTTGACATAAAAGAAGAGGAAGAACCTTATCTGTCGCCAGAAAAATAGAAATAGATCTAATCTGGCCACAACCACAGCCGTCGCGTAGCCCGGTCGTCGCCAAAATAATTATCTACATAAGAGTACGTGTTAAAATAATTTGACAGCTGTGGTTTGTAGCTCGTCGTTTTCATTGTGTTCGGGCTATAATAGTGAAGTCAACCATTTTAGTTGTCGCGATGTCAGTTGGTTATCGGTATCGGTCTATATCGATATACTACAATAGCCCCCCTTTAACTGTCAAGCTGCGCGCTTTAAAAATGAGATACAAAGATGGTTACACCTTAGTTCTAGCCCGTAAATAATAACGGTGGCAGTTAGGCTCTGTTTGGTCAGCGCTTACACTACGATCCTCACTATGATTTGTATTATATGAAACATTAGTATTTGCTCTAGTGATATTTTGGGTGGCATCTCCAGTTGGCAACAGATTATCCACCTGCAATCTTTGAGTGCAATCCAGCAAGGTACTTGGAACGTCAATATTTTCTTTAGGCTCATGACACTTGATAATTTGATTCGAATGACGCTTCCAAATCTTGCCCGAATTGGCGATTTTCACAAAATAAGTTTGTTTTCCTAACTTCCGCATTACTAAACTACGGACCCATGACACCTTGCCTGGGACAGAATAATCCTTAACTATTACGTTATCGTTAACTTCAAATTTATGCGACTTCCGGCCTTTGTAATACTCTTTCTGCTTGAGTTGCTTATCGCTTACATGTCGTCGTACCGTTTCGACGTGTACAGTTACTGTACGTGTACGTGTACTTGACGTTTTGAATTCAATAAAGCACATCTCGTTTTCAATTGCCGGCTGAACATTAGCTGCGCCGGAGATACCCCCGTGCTTACATGTACTGTATTTCTATAATCGAGTAGGAATCTGCATAATACCATTTCAAATTTTGAACCTTCCGATTGATACAAATTTTTCTTCAACGCATTTGTAATTGTTTTCACACTATTCTCGGCTTGGCCATTGGTAGCAGGATTTCCCACCGGAGTGGTCAAGTGTTCAATGGCATTATCCTTTAAAAGCTGCCGAAGCTCATGAGATACAAACGCTGTACCATTAACCGACATTAGGGTTTGTGGTAACCCAAAACGTGCGAAAAGTTCCCTCAAAGCCCTGATCGTAGCACCGCTGGTTGTATTTCTGCCCATATCCACGCACTCGACCCATTTACTAAAACTGTCTACAACGACTAAACAACAGCGGTTCCATATCGGCCCAAAAAATCTATGTGAATCCTAGACCATGGCCTTTCCGGCCATTTCCATGAGATAAGCTCCTGCTTATGTGGATTATCTCTAACTGCAAGACAAGCGTCGCAACCCTTTACTAAGCTCTCTAAATCGAGCGACTGACCCGGCCACCAACAACATTTTCTAGCCATCGATTTCATCTTATTGATGCCCATGTGAGATACGTGTAAAAATTCGCACACTCGTTTTTGTAATCCGCGAGGAATGGTGATCCGATGACCCCAAAACAGACAATCATTTTCGACTGATAACTCTAGTTTTCGCATAAAAAAGTTTAAGTTCCGGGTCCAAACACTTATTTGGCTATTTATTTCGGACAAAGTTCATAACCTTAGATACTACTGTATCATCTTTTGATTCTGCCCTTATAAGCTCCTCATTCACGGGTAAAACACTTACTTCCCGCAAATAGTTTAACCCTATATTTTCGGACAAAATTTCCATTTCTGCCCCGCTCGGATGACGTGAAAAAAAACCTGCCACGTTTTCTTCAGATTTAATATGTGCGATATCGAAATCATATCCCGATAGGACTATGGCAATTCTTTGCAATCTATTGGCTGCCATAACTGGTATCCCCTTCTTATGACCAAAAATATGCTGCAGTGGCTTGTTGTCTGTTACAAGAGTGAAATGTCTACCAAATATATAGTGATGAAATCTTCTAACACCGAACAAAATCGCTAAAGCTTCCCTGTCCAGCTGAGAATATCGCTTTTCCGTATCGGACAACTTCCTAGATGCACTATCGATAGTAAGCTTTTGACCCTCCCTGATTTGCGTCAAAACTGCTGACACCCCAACAGGGGTGGCATCTACCGTCAGCGTGGTTTCCAAATTAGGATTATAGTGCGCCTGACAAACATTTTCTTTCAACTTATTGTTGAGCAAATCTACTGACGCTGAATGTTTCTTCATCCAATTAAAATCGGCGTTAGTCTTTAACAAATCGTATAAAGGAGCTGACAACTCCGTAATATCTGCGACAAAATTTTTAAAAAATTTATTTACTCCCAAGAATGATCTAAATTCTTTCTTATTAGTGGGATATGGCATATTGGCTATTTCGCGCATTTTCTCGGGTTCCGGGTGCAACCCATTTGCGTCGAGCACTTGACTTAAATATTTGATCTTTTTAGCAAAAAATTCGCACTTATCAGAAGCTAATCTGAGCCCTAATTCTTGTAAGATGTTTAGTACTTTCACTAACGTTTTAATATGTAACTGTCGAGCGGGCGCGGTTACCAGAATGTCATCTAAGAAGACAACTACACCATCCATACTTGCAAAAATTTTGTCCACGGCCCTTAGAAATATGGCTGGTGCCGACGCAAGGCCGTAAATCAGTCGTGTGTATTGGAACAAATCCCTAGATGTAGAGATCGTAGTTAACTTTTGCGAATCCTCATCTAACTGAAATTGCTGGTAAGCCATTGACAGATCGAGCTTAGTAAATTCTATACCACCATGAAGTTTGGAAAATATATAGTCTATTCGGGGCAAGGGATATTGTTCTATCACCAACTGCGGATTCAAGGTGATCTTAAAATCGCCACAGATCCCTATGTCTCCGTTTTTCTTTAAAACGGGTACAATTGGTGTTCCCCACTCACAATAATCGACCGGTTTCAAAACATTCATATTAACCAACTTCTGAATCTCATAATCCACTTTCTTCTGCAGAGCTAATGCTATTGGCCTTGGCTTAAAAAACTTCGGGACTGCGCCGTCTTTCAATGTTAGAGGCACTTTTTCTTTTTTAAAACATCCTGAGCTTCCATCGAAAAGTTTTGAAAACTCTTTTAAAATTGCGTTTTATCTGCGTTATTTATATAATTCAGGGAGGTTATGCTGATGTCAAATGTGCGCATAAAATTCCAACCTAGCAGCGGAGGACCACCATTTAGGACTACCAATATTGGCACAACCTTTGCTTAACCTTTGAACTCCACTTCTACATTGAACTGGGTGAATCACTGACCCATTTTACGTTTTCAAAATTACGTTTAAGTGCTTAAGCTTAGATTCGCCACAATACCGTCTAAATGTATCTACCGAAATGACATTGTTTTGAGACCCCGAATCTAACTGCCACTTAAAGGATTGTTTTTTAATACAAATTGTTGCATATATTGGACTATCATCCACTGAGTTTAAACTTTTTAAATTAAATAAACTTTCTTCTTGATTTTGTACATAATACATTTCCTTTTCCTCTTCTTTACTTTAAATACTTTGGCTAAATGGCCCCTTTTATTACATCTGTTACATTTATAATCTTTATATTTGCACTTACTCGTTTCGTGGTTCTTATAACCACATACCGTACATGCATACCGTCGCTGACTACGCCGGTCACACTGGTGTTGCTTTCGTAGTTTTTGCTGCTGGGTACCCTGCTGTTGTCTGTCGATTTTCTTCTTGTTATTCATATAAATAAGATGATCTTGCTGTTTTTCATCTGGCCGTGAGCATTGTTTTTGTATGTATTCCGTTGCTTTTGCGATGAAATATACAGTTAGCCACATCTTCTAGTAAAATCTTATCGCGATCTGGACCTTTCTCCAGGCCCACTACAAATTTGTCCCGCATTGTAATTTCCAAAAAATTTCCGAACTGGATGAAATTGCTAGCTGTTGTAGCTTTAGTCGCTAATAACATATTTTGTTGTGAAACATTATCTGAAAAATCCTATGCAAATCGATGCATCGATGTATGCCCTTCGATGCATCGAAAAATATCGATGTACATTTCGATGCATCGAATCGAAGGAAAACATCGATGTATTTTATTACAACGCTTTTATCAACTTGCAATGTTGTGTTCCAGAAACTTTCAATGTTGTGGATCCAGAAACTTTCAATGTTGTGTGTCCGAGAAAAACGTGGAGCGCATGCAATACAAAGCATTCGATTTAATTGACAATA
>NW_016158492.1:59173-68229 GCF_001687245.7 Rhagoletis zephyria
TATGTATGTACATACAAACGAGCACCAATTAATTTTATTTAAAGAAATGGCGTGGCGTCTTATTCCGCTGTAGCAAACGTAGTACATAGGGCGACATCTAGATGTCATCTACCTCGCCCTATTCACTACAGCTGTCGCCCTATGCACTATGCTTTTTTATAAGAACTTTTCAAAGCTTTGCTTTGGTGATTTTCAATTTCATAGATTGTTTATAATGACTTTTGCTAAAATTTCAAAATCAAAAGTTATCAAAACAAATTCTATGGGACTGAGAAGTCTTATTTTCTAAGATGGACTAAAAACATTTATAAAAGCGTTGTATATTAAAAAGTTTTTTTATATTATTTTTTACCACTGACATCCCTACTTTCGACTAGCACCTTGTTGGTCTCGGGTTCAATTCAACGTGCCAAGGATTTTTTTGTAGCGAGTTTTTACCTTTTTTCTTATGCTTTGTTGCGATAAGGTAGCTAAGTAAAGATGGGCCAAGCGGTTTCCGAAATATTTGTGCCAATTTTTTTTTTTTAATTTCCATAAGTACTGCTTCAACTGGAAGATGTGGACGCTAAGATATGTAAAGAAAACATAATGGATATTCTCTTTACAATAACGGGCGCTTAGTTACAGCATATAGCGAGAAAGATTGTAGATAAAATAAAAGTCGTTTAATTTATTAGCAAAAAATAAGGATAAAAAGATCGAAAAGGATAAAGATTGTAAAAGATGGTAAAAAAGATAAAGATAAAATATTGCAAAAAGATTATTTTGGCTACAAATCATTTACTTTCATATTCAAATTAATCTCATGTTTCACTTATCCACCGACGGAGCGCCCATATCAACGTATCAAATTACTGTCGATAGAGAGAGAATCTCTCTATAGTAGGAGATCCGACAAGGGCAGAATCTGTTTAATGGATGAAATCTACTTTGTATGAAATTTAACGTATTAGGAAATATTTCGCGAGTGGGTTGGCAGAAAAAATCCTGGCCCGGATATTTTTAAATAAAAATAAAAAAATATAATATTTTTTTTTTTTTAATTTTGCACTCATTTGTTTAATTAACAAATTATACATATACACCAATCGAAAGCATAAAAGTGAAAGTACATACCGCTCATTGCGACAGCGTCACCGCCACCGTCCCCAACACCGTCAACGACGCTTCTGCGTCAAGTTTCACACAATTCGTTGCCATTGCGCCCGAAAAATCATAAACTCGCTGATTTCAGTTTTTCACTTCTTATATTAGGTTTTCCTCCTATTTTTTTTTTTCATTTCGGTTTTCCATCTATATATTAATACGCTAACATAAATTTTGTCTCCGTTCGTTTGGCGATTCCATTGGACCCGATTTCAAAACCAAGAACACCGTTGGAAAGACATTTTTCCGTAGATGAGCAGAGTTTTTATGGTTTCACAATTTGTTGAAAATTACGGCCAAAACCGTCGTTTAAGCATTTTCGAATTGTGCATAGATGTTGCTGCAACATGTTCAATTTGACATGTTTCGCATGTTGTTTCACTACAGAAATTAAGCTTTGAAATAAAGATAAATATGAAGATGGAGAAATAAATGATAACGCTCAAGTCAAATAAAAAGAAGGCAAAAGTGATGATAAGACGAAAATGGAGACAATGACAGATACATAAGAATTAGGGTAACTGAAAGGGTAAGAACATTTCTTGAATTTATGAAGTGAAACTTCTTTAGCGGCAGTTGGTTGGTTGGGAGTAAATTGTCAAATTCAAGGGGAATAATGCACATGGAAGTAGTTCTCAGCAGTTTAGTGGTTTGAGAATAAAAACAAAAACAAAGATGCCTAGAGGTACAGGCAAAAACGAAGATCAAAGTAAATTTAAACACTTTAAGGTAAAGTTGAAGAGGAATATGCAAAAATAAAGATATATATGAAGAAAAGAATGAGGATGAAGATCGATATTGTTATCGATATAAAACTATATTTTTATCGATATAATAATCGATATTGCTATCGATATTGTTATCGATACTGATATTAATTAAATAACCGCTATTGTAATTGATATAATAATCAATATAATAATCTATATTGTTATCGATACAATAATGAATATTGTTATCGGTATAATAATCGGTTAAATAATTGATTTTGTTATCGATTTAGTCATTTATATCGTTATCGATATGTACAATAATCGATACTGATGATTGTTATATTTATCGATGAATTCATCGATTTTGCAATCGTTGTATTTTTCTATATGTTTATGGATATTGTTATCGGTATTTTTATCGACACAATTATCAACAGGGTTATCGATATAATAATCGGAACATAGAATGTGATCACATTACATGACATCACATCACATTTTATCACATGATATGAAGAGACATCACATGATATTACATCACATAATATGATATCACATCACACGATATCACCTGACATAACATTATATGATATGACATCACATTATATGGCATGACATCACATGACTTGATATCACATGATATGACATCAGAGCTTATGACAACACATAACATCTTATCACGTCATCGCACCTCATCTCATCTACGTGAATAAAAACAAAGATGAAGACCAAGGTAAAGTTACCGTAAAGTTAACCAGAAACACCGTTGGAAAGGTAATTTTCTGTAGATGAAGAGAGTTTTTATAGTTTCGAAATGGGTTGAAAATCGTCGTTTAAAAATTTCCATATTTGTGTATGGTTGTTTTTGCAACCTGTTCAATTTAAGCTGTTTCGCATTTTGTTTTACTTCGTATTTGAAATTAAACTTTGAAATAAAGATAAATATGAAGATGAAGAAACAAGTGATAACAATGAAGACAAAAAAAGGCAAAAGTGAAGATAAAGACGAAAATTGAGATAAAGGCGAAAATGGAGACAATGAGAAATACATAAGAATTCGGTTCAAAGAGTTGAAATTTTCCGATAGGAATCGAAATAAAATCAGCCATAAAGGTTATTGAAATTTATCGAATCATCGAAGTTTATAATTATCGAAATTTATCCATGCTTATCGCAACGTATCGAATTATTCAAACTGATCAATGTTTACTAAGTTGTCGAAATTTATAGACACAGAAACTTAGTTGTCCAAATTTACGGATAGTTATCGAGCTATACAAACGTGTGGGATTAACGAAATTTGTCAAGTTAAATAAATGTATCAAGTTATCGATATTTATTGAATTATCATTATTTATAGACTTAACGAAATATATCCAGGTGTCGAAATGCATGGAGTTCTTTCAACTTACAGAGTTATCGATAATTATTGATCTACTGAAATTGGTTGGTTCAACAAAGCGAAGTTTATGGAATTTTCAAAATATATCGATTTATCAAAATTTCAAGGTTATAAGGGCTTATCGATTTATCACTGCTTATCGCATTAAATCGTCTTAACAGAGTGTAACGAGTTATGTTTAGATAGTTTTCGAAAAATGTGGAGATGTCAAAAGTAAAAATTTATAAAGGTATCCAAAGTTTTTGCATTTTTGAGTTATCGAAATTTATCGAGCCATCGAATTTCACAGTTATCGAAATTGGTCGAGTTAACGAATTTTGTTGAGTTATCGAATTTTAGTGTTCTTGAAATTCATCGAACTATCGATATGTATCAAATCATTGAAATTTATCGATAAACTTGAATGTATCGGGTCAATTCGAAGTCCAGCCGAAATCCTCCAAAGACCCTCTCAGATAAAAAAAAATTTGTTACGTTTTAGCAGAAGATTTTCCGGTTAGCTAATTTGTACTGTATAAGTAAGTATCGCTACGTGTTAAGTTAGAAAACCTCTCCAAGGCTTCTAAAACTAGAAAAACTGTCGAATTTCGACAGTAACTGGCACTCTAGTATATATTAAAACTTTCACAAACTGGAAAAATTTACGTTCAAACATGTAAACAAAACACTGTCAGTTGACACAATCGCATAAGCAAAATTGAGAGTTGAGCTAATTTGTGCGGCACCGTCTGCGTCAGCTTGTTCATGTAACTTATTTCATACAAATACACCGAATCAGCTTTTTTGACAACTGTCGGTGACGGTTACGCAATGGACGTTATGTACTTTCACTTTAAGGGCTATAGAATGTGTTAAATAGATGAGTGAAAATTGTTAGTGTTAGGTAGGCCAGGAAGAAATAGGCTTAACTCTTTAAACGCTAGTGTTACATATATGTAACGCTCGAATTTCGCGGACTAATATTGTTGTAAGGAAAATTTGTATTACATAACAAAGATTCACGAGTGTTACATATATGTTTCAGGTCGTACATACATCCCTTGATGAAGGTCGAAACTTTTTATTATGGGTTTTTGTACATATCCTCTCTTTTATTATCCTCCAAAATTTGGTTCCTATAAATTTCCTCTTTTGCTTTCGCGTTTAATGAGTTAATAGTGAAGGTAGTTTCAATGCACCACTTTTTGATTAAAAAGCAGATTTTTGACAATTGCTCTATTGTTAAAAATTCGAAGCGGTGTTACCCAATTGTACGTTTTTTGGTAGACAGGATTTTATATCATAAATTTGGAATTATATATAAAATAGTTTAATAACATTTACCGTTTAAAAGTAATTAAAATATTATCTTAAAAATGTTTAACTTTTACACTAAATAAGATAACCACTCCCAAAGACTTCATTTTTAGAATAATAAAATTTTAGTGAACATTTACATATATGTAAATATTTTTTAGTGTCTTTTGTCATCTGTAGCCCGTTTCTGTAACTTTGCGATAAAATAACCAATGATTTGTTAGCGCAAGGCTCGTATCGAAATCGTTATGAAAAGTGTTTCTGCAACTCAAAAAATTCACGATATGGTTGTGGTGAGTTGTTAACATATCGATGGTACGACTGGAATGAAAGGAACCATGTGTAATTTCTAGCGCGAAATTGTTTTGTTTACGTTAAATAAAAGTTGAATAAGTGCAATATTTATTATAAATCCGTCATTTGTTTGCACATATTTTGATTAGTAAACAAGTAAAAGTATATGGGTATATTTATGCATACATACATCCCGAATCCCGGGAGTTCCGAGCACCTTCTTGAGTCCCGAAATCCCGGGATCCGGGAACCGGGATATAACTTATTTTACGACCAAATTAAAATAAAACAAAATTCAGACACTGTAATGGCATAAAAGAGTTATAAAATTGCAACCCTACAAATAGTCAAATAATATCGAGCCCTAACCGCCAAAATAACGTAAGCGACGTTTTTTTCAAAATTTTCCTTTTTATGCAGAAATGCATCTAGATGCTCTAGGAATATTTCTGCATCAAAAACAAAATTTTGAAAAAAATGTCGCTAACGTTATTTTGGCGGTTAGGGCTCGATATATGTATCACTCACAATTCTAACACTGATATTATTCTATATTAAAACATATCGTCCCGTTTCTGCCTTAACCTCGTATCTGCAATAGAGGTAATTTAGAGAGTGTAAGAAAAAATGCTTAATTTCTTCCCCTAGGATACAATCAACGCATTTTTTACTTAATATTTCTAGTGTGAGCACCTTCATTAAGTCTTTGTTCAATTTTCAAATAGTGTGACGCTTAAACAGCTGTTATAAGTGGGAATATTAGTTTTCCATAAATGGGGCATTCTTTTTCATATCGGACACCAAATTTGGTGTCACAATTTCGATTGGCTGCAATTTTTTTGTTCTTCGGATATATCGCACACTAAATCAAAAACCGTCACAACTCAAAAAATCCTAAATGTTCAGGAGAGGCAAAAAACTGTTGATGCTGCGCAATCGATGCAAGCAAAATTAAAAAGTTTTAGTAGTATTTTTTCAGTTAAAGAAGATAGTAATGAAGAAGAAATTTTCGCGGACGTTGAGTATACGGTCTGTGAACTGTTTTATGGAAAAAAATAAATTTTAACAAATTTCGAGTTGTGCCGGTTTTTTATTTAGGGTGCGATATGTATCTATGATCTGTCAAAGTTTGGATTTTTGCGTGATTCTGACTAATAATGTACCTTTTAAAATTGTTATATCTCAGGTTCTGCTCATCACCGTTTTAAAGCTAGAAATACTGGCTTCGTGGTCATGATTGTCCTAAGGTTAACTTAGCTATTAACAGTTGAACTTTTTGAAGTTTTTTTGCATAGTGAAGACCAGTAAATTTGGGATTTAAAATTTCACCATCGTAATTCTTGTTTAATTCTCACACTCTCACAGAATAAACCTTCTCGTCATAAAAAAAAAAATATTTCAAAAATAGTTCTTGAAAAACGTCTATTTTTTGAAACAATTTGTTCTATAGAGATTTAAACAAAGATTTAGATAGTGTAATTTTAAATCCCAAATTTACTGATCTGCACTATGCAAATCAACTTCAAAAAGTTCAACTGTTAATAGCCAAGTTAACCTTATGACAATCATGACCATCTTATGTATAGAAATATTAAGCCCGTTTCCTTACGTTTGAAACGACGTTAGGATGAAGCCTCTACGATGAGCTGAACCCGACATATAACAATTTGAAGAAGTACATGAATGGTCAGAATCACAAAGAAATACGAACTTTGACGCACTCACATCTCCGAAGAAAAGAAGGAAAAAAATCCACAAATACGCTTTAGGTTATTTCATATATAGAACCCATTAAAAAATTTTAAGCGAAGCGGAGACATGACATAATTTTTTTACGAAATCCGTCCGACTTGTATTTATACATAATATATATGTATATACCAGAGTTGTGAAAAATGCATTAGATTTTTTAATGCATAGCATTTTAATGTAAATGAAAAAGATAATGCATTAATTTTTGATATTTAATGTAAATGAAAATTTCAATGCATTAATTCCGAAGAAATAATGCTAATGATTTTTTTTGTATTATCATTCAAATGTTTAAATGAATGAATAATTTATTGCATTAAAATTATAACAAGCATTAAAAACCCATTAACTAATTTTATTTTGAAGTAAAAATTCTTTGTTGACGTTGAGGGTAGAATTTTAAGGTCAAAAAAGATAGTGACGGACGTAAGGCTGGTTTTCACTATGTCAAGTTCAATGGAATTTGTCGTTAAATAGGTAAAATCACATTGTCAAAAGGAACTAAAAAACGGTTTATTGATTGATTTAGATCAGAGTAGGTCCTCAGTCGTGTACATGCGCTGCTAAACTGGCTATCTCGCCGTTTTTGGCTCATACTTAATATGTGTAATCGGTATGCATCAACAATCAACATAAAAATCTACAAAAGCACTCTGCGTTGCATGTACATTGGCTTTCATTTTCATAAAACATCTAACAATGTTTAGAAGAATTTTTCTACAAATACACATAATATAATGAAGCTGAAAAAACTATTAGTAATTATTCCAATTATTCTACTAGAAAAAAAATTAATGGTTTTTAATAATGCAAACGAGCAAAAGTATTAAACATTTTAGGGCATTAAAATTTTTTCATTAGCATTAGCTTGGATAATTTTGAAAGAAAAACTCATTAGCATTACATTTTCCAGAATTAATGCATTGAAATATTCATTTGCATTAAATTTCATAAATTAATGCATTCATTTTTTACATTAACGTTATTGTTTTAGATACCATTAATGCATTAAAAAATTAATGCATTTTTCACAACTCTGGTATATACCGTATGCCATTGTAAAGATGATCTCTTATTTTTTACTTTTTGTAAAAATTACTGCCGCTGCAATGTGAATGAATTTCAGTTCCATAGTTTATTTGGTTTGTAATTACCCTTTTAAACTTTTATAAATTAAAGACATTTATATTTCTTTGGTTAAAAACACAAATTTACATTTTTACAAAGACTACAAAACTAGTTTATTAGCATATTTAAATTGATGGTAATAATATCCCGAAATTTCCCGGGATCCCGGGTTTACCAATTTAAGACCCCGAAGTCCGGGATTTGATGCCTTAGTTATAATCCCTAAGCGCGGCCGAAGGCCGCCTACTCATAAAGAAGTTTTGCGCAAAAATACTTCCACCCCCTTTTTCCGGCAACACAGAAAGTAGAATTCCACTTCGTAAGGGTAATAATCAGAGACAATAACGGTTATAAGAAATAAAATTAAATATTGCTCCATAATTATTATTGAACAATGGAAAAGTGGTTTTCGTCCCGCGGGACGATTATTTCAAGACGAATATTATTTACGCCTTCTCATTATAATTATATGGGCTTTTTATTTTTTTTCGTCTCTCGGGACGATTATTTCAAGACGAATATGATTTACGTCTTCTCATAATAATTATATAGGCATTTTATTTTTTCTCGTCACTCGGGACGTTTATTTCAAGATGAATATGATTTACGTCTTTTCATAATAATTATATAGGCTTTTTATTTGTTTTCGTCTCTCGGGACGATTATTTCAAGACGAATATGATTTACGTCTTCTCAATAATTACATGGGCTTTTTATTTTTACTTTTTTTCGTCTCTCGGGACTTTTATTTCATGACGAATATGATTTACGTCTTCACATAATAATCATATGGGACTTTTATTGAATTAAAATTTCTTTATCTAGTTCGGAGACTTAGGGCCGTTAACTTATCTATTTTCAAGTAATTCTATGGAATTTTCTGTAGTTAAGTTTAACTAATGAATGAAATAAATGAATAAACTATAGCTTAACACAAATACTTTAAGGGCCCTTAAAGCGTTAAATATATTTATTTATAAATATACATATTAAAGGGTTTTGCTTTTACGAGGTTTTGGTTCTTTGAAAAGTGTTGCCAGATGTTAGGAAATCAAATGCAAATAATCGAGTTCGGAGATGTTTACGTAAAATATTTAACCCACCGTCACCAGATCTGCACCGAGAATTGAAGAGATTGGTATGTAGAAGTGCAATACGGTTTTATTTTTCAGAAAAGGGTTGCCACATATTAGAAATTAAATTCGAATCATATTCAAATTCAAATCTATTAAGAAAAACGTGGGACGTAAATCATATTCGTCTTGAAATAAACGTCCACAGAAACGAAAAAAAAGAAAAAGCCCATATAATTATTATGAGAAGAC
>NW_016158492.1:69692-72151 GCF_001687245.7 Rhagoletis zephyria
GCCCAAAAAACCTGTATTTCGTCAGCAGCTCAGAAGAGGTTGAAGCTCCCAACCGAACACTCCCAGTTCGACGTATTTCATATTGGTGGATGTAACACAAAAAGCACTAAGAACGTATGTGAACTAAGTATAATTACCCGCAAGTCAAAGCGGAAGATAAATACAAAAGCTGTGGTACTGAAGCAATTAACGGAGCAAATACCGACTCCCCCCTTAAGTCGTGAATTTATTAAACAGTTCAATCCCCATGAACTAGCTGACGCTCATTTCAGCAAACCAGCACCAATAGATCTGGTTATTGGAAGCGATATACTTCCACAAATTCTCCAACCCGGAGCCCGAAAACTACAAAATTATCTAATAGCACAAAACACTATATTTGGTTGGGTGATAAGCGGTTCCGCCGCAAAACTATGAAAATAGAGGGCAATAAATAAGACCCCGCGCATTCCATGCCATATGCTCTAACCCATGAGCACACTACATAACTCAAACCAAAGGGCAATAAATAAGACCCGGTCGTTCAAAACAGTAAGCTCTAACCCATGAGCGCACTACAAAAATACCCCAATATTTATTTACTAATATCTTTATACGCCCCACACCTAAGAAGATTACAATGCATATAGAGCATCGCCCTCTGCATAATTGTTCGCTTTCTACCTTTGCAGAACGATAACTCAAGGAAAGGCCATATATCGCCAGCAACATGAAGCCAACTCTAAGCGCCATATCCCCCCATGATACGCGGAATGCATCAGCGGTAGCGCGAATCCGGCCCACCTCAATATTACTACGTAAGCCCGTCCGAGTGCCAAGGCTACCGGACAGCGCGTAAATGGCCTACGAATGTTCCGAAGACTGCGGACTGCACTATCCAGCACACTCCTGCAGCGGGGGGCAGTGTACAATCAACCGATTGTTATGAGGGAACACCCTAATGCCTTCTCTGCTGTTCAACTTTCTCGTAATGAGCAAAAGAAAGTGGAGAGGGAAAACATTCCAAAGTCTACCGTCACCGCGCGCACACGGGAAAACGGCCACCGAAAAGCTAAGTTCAACGGGCATTCCTTACCTACATGTTATTTACATATATATATGTACACAAATACATATGGGAACATAATTTATTTATTTAATAAATAAACATTTATAACGTTTATAAAAACCGCGAGTGTTTTACTTTAACCCCAAACGCAGTGGAATGCCTCGCGTCGCTAGACATAAATAATATTCGTCTTGAAATAAACGTCCCGAGAGACGAAAATAAATAAATATCTCATATAATTATTATGAGAGGACGTAAATAATGTTTGTCTTGAAGTAAACGTCCCGAGAGACGAAAAAAATAAAAAGCCTATATAATTATTATGAGAAGATGTAAATAATATTCGTCTGGAAATAAACGTCCCGAGAGACGAAAAAAATAAAAAGCCTATATAATTATTATGAGAAGATGTAAATAATATTCGTCTGGAAATAAACGTCCCGAGAGACGAAAAAAATAAAAAGCCTATATAATTATTATGAGAAGATGTAAATAATATTCGTCTGGAAATAAACGTCCCGAGAGACGAAAAGAAATAAAAAGCCCATATAATTATTATGAGAAGACGTAAATAATTTTCGTCTTGAAATAATCGTCCCGCAAAACTAAAAAAGATATTTCTCGTAAATAATTATTATACAAAGACGAAAAAAATTTCAAAAATTCAAGGCGACGTTTTTCAACCTAAATATTAGGATAATAATTATTACCGGTCTCTGGTTATAATCCTTAAGCCCGGCCGAAGGCCGCCTACGCAGAAAGAAGTTCTGCGTAAAAATACTTCCGCCGCTCTTTTCCGGCAACACAGAAAGGAGAATTCTACTTCGTAAGGGTTATAATCCCTAAGCCCGGCCGAAGGCCGCCTACGCAGAAAGAAGTTCTGCGTAAAAATACTTCCGCCGCTCTTTTCCGGCAACACAGAAAGGAGAATTCTACTTCGTAAGGGTTATAATCCCTAAGCGCGCCGAAGTCTGCCTACGCAGAAAGATGTTCTGCGCAAAAATACTTCCGCCCTTCTTTTTCGGAAACACAGAAACTAGAATTCTACTTAGTAGGGGTACATTTGCTTGTATCCACATCGTGGAACCTCAGCAAACGTGGGGTACTGATTCTCAGTTGAACTTATGATTGTTGTAATATTAGATCGCCTATAGGCGTTGACAAGAAAATAACACTGTGAGACAAATGGTAGGGGTCAGTGATCGGGAAGGGTTCAAACTACGGGGAAAGTTATATCGGTAAATAAATAATATAAAAAAAACTTTTTAATATACAACGCTTTTATAAATGGACTAAAAAGTAGAAAATAATACTTCTCAGTCCCATAGAATTTGTTTTGATAACTTTTGATTTTGAAATTTTAGCAAAAGTCATTATAAACAATCTATGAAATTGAAAATGAAAAACGTGG
>NW_016158492.1:73223-78489 GCF_001687245.7 Rhagoletis zephyria
TATAACGTTTTTCTATATAATCAACAGTTTTAAAAAAATTTAATATTTTAGCAAAAAATATTTTTTTTCTTCATACATTTATCTTTACCGGCAAAGCTTTGAGCAAAATCGGAATAGTGGTTCTCGAGTTATGTCAAAAAAAGACCACCAAAGGTGACAATTTCCCCTATATGATAGTTATATATATATCTCGATTCCTAGACGTGACCCAGCGAAACGCCGGGACANGTTGGTTTCATCCCATCCCGATTTTGACTGTCGCATAGTGTAATGTAGGCAAAGCCAGCTTCTATGACAGTGTTTCATAAAAATGCCTTTTATCATTACTCTTGCAAATTCCAAAATTACATGAGGGATTTGGAATTTCGGCGGCTTTTCATTTAGGAATATGTCACTCTTCCAAGTAAAAAAAATTGGATTTATGTCACTACACAAGGAGTGACATTATCCCAAATTTTAATATTGGATTTATGCCACTTGGAACTATGTCACGGCACCGTTTTGAACGACTACACAAATGTTTAGAGGACTTGAAACCACAACCAAATATTTTTTAACGGTGTGAAGTGGTATTACCACTTTTATGGGTGTGAAACGAAGTTGAAGACTCCACCCATTAGAAAGAGAACGGTCCAAAATTTAAGGCGCCCTTCTCTAACCCCTAGGACCCATTTGGGAATGGGCTAAAATTAGCATTTTGCCAGAAAAGGCAAAATAAAGGATTTACGCGCAGAATTCCTTTCCGCGTTGGAGGCCTTCGAGCGCGCTTAGAAAAAATAACCCAACAGTATTTTTTTTACAAAAAAGTTCATATTTCACACCGAAGTTATTAAAAAATTAGTGTTCGAAAATTTTAAATCTTTATATTCAACTAAATTTTAATCCTTTGATCACAGGCGGATTTTAACATTTTTTTATTCGGGTTACGCGTGTGGATACCCAAACCCAACCCAAAATTATTGTACAAATAACCAAACTTTACCCAACAAAAGACCGTTTGATTGTTCAAATTTCAATTCTAAGAACAAAATGCTTTAAATAAGCAGAAAATTTATAATAAAATTTGAAGGTTTTTAGATATGGTAGCACGAAACGTCACAATCTGTTTAGTTTTCAGGTTGTTTATGTGGCGACGAAAAAGTGACAATGGAACTACCTTCTTTTCTGTATCATGGGCTTAATACTTTCGATTGGTATATAGTTTGTTCGTTAAACAAATAAGTACAAAATTAAAAAGTAATAATGGCCAGGATTTTCTCAGCCAACCCACTCGCGAAATACATATTAACTTGTTTTCCAATCAAAAATTTTTAAGCAAAAAACAAAACCGACTTCAATTCTCATATAAACATTTAGGTGTGCCGTTAATTTCTTCAAGATCCAATTATGCGATCTAAACAAAATT
The DNA here is from genome assembly GCF_001687245.7 of Rhagoletis zephyria. Lineage (NCBI taxonomy): Eukaryota > Metazoa > Arthropoda > Insecta > Diptera > Tephritidae > Rhagoletis > Rhagoletis zephyria. The sequence continues at coordinate 74,629 of NW_016158492.1, forward strand.
AGTATGGGACCACCTTTAACGGTTAACGTGGTCCAAAGGTACGGTATACGGTAACCTACATAAAGAAAATAAAAATATTCCGACGAATTGATAACCTTCTCCCTTTTTTGAAGTCGGCTATAAAGCGCAATAAAACCATAATGCAAATAAGGCCATATCGAAATTATGGTTTTATTTCCAATCGCCAAGCGAAATAAGCCATTATGGCCTTATTGCTCATGGTGTTATTGCAACTCACCTTACGTTTTTGAGATTTCAATATGCAATTAATAAACTTGATAAGTAGAATATATTCAATCTAAGACAAGCGTGTTAAACTCAAACAAGCTCACGGGCCAAACAGAAAATATTAAAGCATGCTGTGGGCCAAAAGTAGAATAAATCATATACATAGATATCGATGGCTGAGTGGAAGATCGACCTATCTCGGCAGCCAGCTCGAAAATGCCCTATCTCAGAAACTTTTTAAGAACCTACTTCAGAATTTGGTTGAAGAACGCTCTATCGCACTCAGCCATCGATATACTGTTCACAGGCTATTTTATTTGAATAATAATATAAAATAACGAAAAACGGAAAAAAATTAATGCTTCCTGCCAGAAATTTGACATCTTTTCTTTGCTACTATTTTAACCTATTTTGGAGAAAATTTGTTTGCAGTGATTACTTTCAAAATTGATCCCAGGTGAGCGTTAGTAATTGTAGATCGGGCTGCAGATTTATTTCCTTTCAAACTGAGAATAGTGGCTCACTCCGATAGGTACTTCCAAACATGCAAATACATGGAAATAATTTCATACGCCAATTTTCGGGTATTTGCGAATCGAGACCATTTGTAAAAATCTGGCATGCCAACATCACAGTCTTCAGACATGAATCCCACTGTATCTCTTAATTAAATTTGCATCCTGTTCCTATTTACTAAATACATACACATTCTCCCTTATAGTTGTGTGTATATAAATCGCCAAAAAGCTGCTCGAGGTTAACTCTAAATTTAAAGAAATCTTTAAAACCAAAAATGGCCGTAAAAACTTCAAGAGTCGTAATTTATCTATGTACTTAAAAAAATCAATTTTTTTTACAAACACAAAAGCACAAAAAATCGAGTGGGGCGGCCCACGGGCCGCGAGTTTGACACCCTTGGTCTAAGAGATAACCAAATTTCCTAAATAGCCGAAGATATGTCTTTCCATCTGCCTTTTGGTATATCAACTGTATGAGTTGATAAAACGTTGATTGCGTTCTCCCACTACATTTAAATTTTTAAATACTTCGTTATATTATTAAGCGTTCGATATGAACTTATGTTTATTGTAAGTTACCGTTTTGTTATTAATTTATTGTTATTTATTTATATTTATAAAGCTTAAAAGCTTAAAAGAGCTCTATACAGTAACAGAAAAAAATAGATTGGTTTACATTTTAAGAATTTTGGTATAACATTTAACTTAGCTTTTTGTGCACCCATCTCTTTTTCTGTTTATTATTCTCAATTTTTTTTTCCTTAATACTCATTTGACTGAGTTTCAATTACACCCAGTAAAAATCATGATAAAAATATTAGAAAGTAAAACCATTCTCTCAATTCGTCGGCCATGATTTTTTTCTGACGTTTGCAAACATTTTAAAATCATATAAAATTGAAAATAAAAAAATGAAATTGTTCACAATTGTTGTTGTTTGAGATTAAAAAATGAGAATGTGTGTGTGAGCTTGAGTTCGAATTTTAAGATTATATTGCTGGCAAACGTCAGACTGTCTCTAACGTTTTTATCATGGTAAAAGTCAAAATATTTTATAAGAAATTTGTTGACCGTTGCTCAAATTGAAAAGATTTCCTCCTTCGCACACTTCTCTCATGCTTTTTTATCGTAGTTATTATTCGGTTGACATCTAGATTGCCATACATTTTATGTCGTTGCCAATACATTGTTTTCCGGCGTTTCCTCTGTGAACTTTTATAACAACATTCACAAAAATATTACTAATTTTGGTTTGTAATTTTTTTCCATCTTGCTATTGCTGAATATCAAAAATGAATTAATAAATAATAAAAAGTTAGTTACAATTTTAGTGAATGGTTCTTGGAAATAATAGTATTTTGTGGTTGAAATGACTACTGCTCACTAAATTTGTAAAAATCAAATTTTTTCACTTAATTGTTATATTTTTCTTCATTGTGGTAAACTTCCACATCATCACAGCAGCTGGATGTCAAACCGAAACCAAAAAAGATACCAGAATATTCAGGGCGATATCTTCTTTTCTCTGATTACTGTACTACTACTTTGAATTTCTCAATTTTGACAATTCTGATCTAAAAGTAAGCGAAACCTCAGAAACTTTAAATGCACTGCAATTCACTAATACCTACTACCACAAAAATCACCTTTTTCGTATTTTCCTTGTAAAAGTTATTTTAAATTATATATTTTTATCGCCTTATTCATAAAAATGAAAATTTTAAAAAGCTATTTAAATTGCCGTTTGCAAACATTTTTTTAAATTAATAAACCTTTTTAAAGCTACTTTAGTTTTTATGAATAAGGCTATTAGAATTTAGCACAATACTACTATTAATGGTAACCATATTCATTAAAACCGTTTCAATTCGTAATAAAAGTAGTTTACATACTTTTAGTCTAAATATATTTTTTAATATAAACTAGCTTTTTAAATTCTAAAATAAATCAACAATCTCAAGACTTATAAAAAAGTTGTCTTAAAAAAATAGGTTCCAAAGCATCCCTGTTGATATCATAATTCAAATGCAAATTAGAATAGAAATTTTGACGCAAAAGATTTTCCGCGATATTCATCATACAAATTTATCACCTTACTTGTTCGTATGTCGCTCAGGAAATAAATATATTTCAATTCGTACGTTTTCTTAAAAATAAATTCAAATTTACCTAATTTTTCCACCGGCAGGCACGAATATGGTATTCAAAACAGAAACAATGACAACGAATTTTACACACATTGTTGTATTTTAGCATTAGAGCACAACGATAAGTTTCATAAATATTTTAAATTATTGCCTGGAACATACACATTTATCGTTATTATTGGAAATGCAAGACTTGGCATGCAGTTTTAATTTCTTATTTAATTAATTCAAATGAATAAAAACACATTTTTCTAAAATATTTCTCAATTTACATTTTAAAGTTTTTTCTGAAACTTGAATGTAACTCTGTGCGGAGAATGAGAGAATTGAAAATCAGGTGATCTCAGCTGTTTTCAAATGTAAATAAACAAAATGGCGCTTTCCATACTTGTAAGCCTATACAATGGTTCGAACCGACAAAGAGTTGTAATGCCAAATAAGAAAAATAAACTCAAAATTTATAACTCTTTGAAAATTATAACATAGTAAAAAAGAAAAAGTGTGTGCAAAGAATAGGGATTTCGACGCTTATGTTGATTTTTTAAAATGAAATAGAGATTTGACACTTAAAAAAAAGTTTTAACTCAATATATTTTGCAAGGCTTTTTATTTTTCATATTTACATAAATTTATGAATATGAGCAAAGTTTACCATAAATACGATTATCTACAATCACAGCTATTCCACTGCTATTTAAACTTGATCATGTGGTTGCTGGTTTTTTTTGTTAATAATTCTATTTTTAGAATTTTTAACTTATAACAATTGAGTTTGAGGCCGTTTTTAATGAAAAATAATATAAAAAAAACTTTTTAATATACAACGCTTTTATAAATGGACTAAAAAGTAGAAAATAATACTTCTCAGTCCCATAGAATTTGTTTTGATAACTTTTGATTTTGAAATTTTAGCAAAAGTCATTATAAACAATCTATGAAATTGAAAATGAAAAACGTGGAGCGCATGC
>NW_016158492.1:78666-83264 GCF_001687245.7 Rhagoletis zephyria
TCAAGTGGTCCACAAGTCACTTCACTTACAAAGCATTCGATTTAGTTGACAATAGTCACATGCATTTACATAAGCCGTCATCGATTCGCCACTTCTCGCTCGCTGTTTGAGTTCCGGTCGCTTAAAGAAGAATTTTGCATGCGAAAGCAACAACAAAGTTAGCTAGCACGGATAGACGATAGCGAGTTTGGTTGTACCTCATTGAGTTCGTTCGTTTCGCCACTTGCTAACTGTTGGCGAATCGATGACGGCTTTTATTTAAAGAAATGGCGTGTCGTCTATTTCCGATTTGTATGTACATACAAACGAGCACCAATTAATTTTATTTAAAGAAATGGCGTGTCGTCTATTTCCGGTGTAGCAAACGTAGTACATAGGGCGACATCTAGATGTCATCTACCTCGCCCTATTCACTATGCTTTTTTATAGGAGCTTTTCAAAGCTTTGCTTTGGTGTCGGACACACAACATTGAAAGTTTCTGGATCCACAACATTGAAAGTTTCTGGAACACAACATTGCAAGTTGATAAAAGCGTTGTAATGATTCCGAAATAGCTATCATTTCTAAACTATTTTTAAAATTATTGTTGCTTTTCCGCAATAATTTTTCATTAAAAACGGCCTCAAGCTCACTAAAATTGTTGAATATAATTGTTATAATGCCATAAAATAACAAAAACAAATAACTTAAGGACGAGCACACCTAAAAAAAGTTAAACATTCTAAAAATAGAATTATTAACAAAAAACCAACAAAACCAACAACCACATGATCAAGTTTAAAAGGATCTGGAATAGCTGCGCTTGATTGTAGTTGGCTTCCCAGATGAAAAAATGAAAAAAAACAAGAATTTAAAGGCGAACTTAGCACGGTGCGTAGGCCACTGGCTGAGTCAGCTGGGGTTATGGGATCGAATCCCACTGAAAGAAGTCGGATGAGGAAATGTGGTGATTTCCGAAATAGCTTCTACCATTTTTTCAAAATTATTGTTGCTTTTCCACAACCATTTTTAATTAAAAACATCCTCAAGCTCATTGCTGAATATATGTAGTTGTTATAAGGCCATCAAATACAAAAAACAAATCACTTAAGGACGAGCACACCTTGAAAAAAGGTCTACATTCTAAAAATATAATTATTAACAAAAAAAGCACCAAAACCAACAACAATATGATCAAGTTTAAATAGCACTGGAATTAGATAGCTGCAAAATTCAATATTTTCTGTAAAAATGTCTTTTTCAAAAATTGCATGCATTGCTATGTCATGTCAACTCAAACAAGGTGTTATGCCATGTCATTCCATCTCGAACATACTGTTTTAGCATGTCGTTGCTACTTAGCTATGCTGTCGTTCGCTGTTGTGCTTCTGTAGCATATTTTTAATACTGTTTGATCCTGCCTTGGATGAAAATATATAGGGGTTTTTAATTAGATAATTCTTTAATGCATTTTACTATAATAGGTGCTTAAGAAATTTACAAAATCTCTTCCCGTAAATAAAAATAATTAACAATGCTGACTATGTCGCATGTGTCGCATATGTTGCTTGTGTTGATTATTCGACAGTGTCTTCATATGTTACTGTGAAACATGTATGAGCGACATAATATGAACTGGCACTTGCATGATGTGACACATGTCGCTATGTTTTATAGTTCAACATTTGCAGGCCTTTAACTGGAATAGTTGCGCTTGATTGTAGTTGGCTTCACAAATGAAAAAGTGGAAAAAAAGGCATTTCATGTCACCGCGGCCACCTCTGTGCGCGACCTCTAAGGATTTGGATGAAAGTTGAAGAGATTGAAGGTCTAGGTTACATAAATATAAATATAAAGTTAATATGATTTATTAATATTGTTTTTGCTTTTTACACACCTTTCAAAAATATACAATTTAATAAAATTTCAAAGTCCATTTATCATATTGCTCGAGCGTTAGACGATCTAGAGTCCGAACGCATAAGTAGCCCATTGGGTGCTTAAAGTTGACATTATAGACAATGTTTTTATGCCAAAATAAAAACTTTTAAATATGCTATAATCAAAAAAAAATCAAAAAGAAAAATGTTTGATTAATTTATTTTGGTTTTTTATACGTTGTAAAAAATGTGCAATTAAAGCCCATAATAAGACGGAAGAAATACATTTTTATCATTAAGTTTCGTTAAAAGGTTTCCCAGATACAGCACTTTAAAGAAAGGTATGTATGACGTTTTCTTAAAATTTAAGTCCCGTGTAAATAGGCAACCCTACGTCATATCGGCAAAATATGCTGCACGGATATTCGTGTCACCTAGACCTTCAATCTCTTAAAATTTCATCCAAATCCTGAGAGGTCGCGCACACAGGTGGCCGCGGTGACATGAAATGCCTCAAAAAGCAACAAGAATTTACAAGGCGAACATAGCACGGTGCGTAGGCAACTGGCTGAGTCAGCTGGGGTCGTTGGATCGAATCCCAGTGGTGATTTCCGAAATAGCTATAACTTCTACCATTTTTTCTAAATTGTTGTTTCTTTTCCGTAAGCTCATTAAAAAGGTGAATATAATTGTTATAAGGCCATAAAATAAAAACAAATTTATTCATTACCTCATTGATAACTACGATATGTTTACGAGCTTGACAAAATGAACGAATGACACCAGATCACGCAAGAACAAGGGACTAAAAAAGTCGATTTTTAGCGGTTTCTACATCATGTTTCGCTGGAACAAAAATAAATCAAGGAACGAGAACCAAAATTGTTGTCAGCCGCTTTAAACACACAATTTAGGTGAAATTCTTCATTAAAATGTTTTAAAACAGGTTTTCGTGTGGAATTAAATATTCTTTAGTTAATAAAAAGTGGAAAATAGTGGTGGTTGGCATGTCAACAAAAGCTCAGCTGATGAGCCCGCTTTCAAAAACGTTTTTCTCGAAAACAATTACAAATACAAGGCCCCGTTCTTACGTGATCTTGTATAGTTGGTTCATGGCTTGGCAATACATACATATGTATGTAGGTATGTTTAAGTGTATATGTATGCACATAACAATCTATATATGTGATTTAATAATGCTATATTATGTTTATATTTTCAGGGTTTTTAAACTTGCGTGGATCAGATATTGATTATAATCCCATATTTTTCGCGTATTTGATTATTGATTTCAATAGTATTAAACTATTCATTGACAAATCAAAACTTCCAGAAAACTTTGAAAATTATCAAAAGCAAAATGGTGTCGCCATTCATGTTCAACCATATGACTGTATTGGAAGCGAATTACAGGCTTCAATAAGTATATTATCAAGTGGAAAAATATGGATTTCTCCTAACTCAAGCTATTTCTTATGTTCCAAGATACCTAAAAAATTAAGAATACAAGAAGTAAGAACATTACAGATGTGAAAAATATGTTTGCAAAGCTTATAGTTCGAGTTTCATGTGTTTTAGATTACACCTATAGCTATCAACAAAGCGATTAAAAATAAAAGTGAAATTGATGGATTTATTAACTGTCATATTCGTGATGGAGTTGCACTTTGTAAATATTTCGCTTGGCTGGAACATGCTATTCAAAATGGCGAAAACATAAGTGAACTATCTGGAGCTACAAAACTTGAAGCCTTTCGATCGTAAGTATTTCTAAAAAAAAATCGGTTTTGCCTAATTTCTATATTTTCAGTAAAAATAAATACTTTATGGGGTTAAGCTTTCCAACTATAAATGCGAGTGGACCTAATGGTTCCATAATACATTACCATCCAACTGAGAATACCAATCGTTCCATAACAAATAATGAAATTTATTTATGTGATTCCGGTGCCCAGTATTTGTAAGTAGATGTATACTCGTTTACAAACATCGATATGATTTCAGTATTTTTGACAGAAGATAATACAGATTTATGCACAAGGGTTTTACAGAATTAGCCCTATTCTCCAATCTCTTAAAAGATTAAGAATATATAACAACATTTTCAACAAAAATGAGTTTGGAGTTTTATGGCTCATTTATTTTTAATATATCTAATAAGGTAATAGCTAAATGTTTCTGTTGATTATTTATTTTTATTTTTTTTATTGTCTTCCGCATTTTCGTCCGTGTAAAGCTGCCTTTAGGTTAGGTGAGGTTAAACGGGCAGCTCTGCAAAGAGTTCACTCGGAGGCCGCGAATGCCCATTGTGATGCCCATGGGGGGTTACCACAAGCCTATCCCTACATGTCTTCGAATCATTTTGATTTTCTGGCGAATCCCAGCAGTCCTTCCAGAGGAGCTTTCCCCAAGATATCCAGGTTCTCGAAGAAGTTGTCCCCAAGAAACATGAGGTGTTTTCCTCGAAGTGCTGGACACTCGCAAATGAAGTGATGGACGGATTCTAACTCCTTTTCATCCCTGCAGCTTCTACAGAAATCGTTATGCGGGGCTCCGAACCTGGCTGCCATGTAACAAAGGTCCAGTGTCCTGTTAATATTCCTGTGGGAAGCCTAACGTTTGACTTTGAAAGCCTTAATAGACTCCTTATTCTTCGTTCATCGAGCCGTCGCCAGAGCGATCGCGATACCCTGCAAGTGTGAAAATTTTCCCACCTACTGTTAGTGGCTGCCCTAGCC
>NW_016158492.1:83289-83488 GCF_001687245.7 Rhagoletis zephyria
CACAACATTGCAAGTTGATAAAAGCGTTGTAATGATTCCGAAATAGCTATCATTTCTACCATTTTTTCAAAATTATTGTTGCTTTTCCGCAATAATTTTTCATTAAAAACGGCCTCAAGCTCACTAAAATTGTTGAATATAATTGTTATAATGCCATAAAATAACAAAAACAAATAACTTAAGGACGAGCACACCTAAA
>NW_016158492.1:83513-123106 GCF_001687245.7 Rhagoletis zephyria
GCGTGTCGTCTATTTCCGGTGTAGCAAACGTAGTACATAGGGCGACATCTAGATGTCATCTACCTCGCCCTATTCACTATGCTTTTTTATAGGAGCTTTTCAAAGCTTTGCTTTGGTGTCGGACACACAACATTGAAAGTTTCTGGATCCACAACATTGAAAGTTTCTGGAACACAACATTGCAAGTTGATAAAAGCGTTGTAATGATTCCGAAATAGCTATCATTTCTAAACTATTTTTAAAATTATTGTTGCTTTTCCGCAATAATTTTTCATTAAAAACGGCCTCAAGCTCACTAAAATTGTTGAATATAATTGTTATAATGCCATAAAATAACAAAAACAAATAACTTAAGGACGAGCACACCTAAAAAAAGTTAAACATTCTAAAAATAGAATTATTAACAAAAAACCAACAAAACCAACAACCACATGATCAAGTTTAAAAGGATCTGGAATAGCTGCGCTTGATTGTAGTTGGCTTCCCAGATGAAAAAATGAAAAAAAACAAGAATTTAAAGGCGAACTTAGCACGGTGCGTAGGCCACTGGCTGAGTCAGCTGGGGTTATGGGATCGAATCCCACTGAAAGAAGTCGGATGAGGAAATGTGGTGATTTCCGAAATAGCTTCTACCATTTTTTCAAAATTATTGTTGCTTTTCCACAACCATTTTTAATTAAAAACATCCTCAAGCTCATTGCTGAATATATGTAGTTGTTATAAGGCCATCAAATACAAAAAACAAATCACTTAAGGACGAGCACACCTTGAAAAAAGGTCTACATTCTAAAAATATAATTATTAACAAAAAAAGCACCAAAACCAACAACAATATGATCAAGTTTAAATAGCACTGGAATTAGATAGCTGCAAAATTCAATATTTTCTGTAAAAATGTCTTTTTCAAAAATTGCATGCATTGCTATGTCATGTCAACTCAAACAAGGTGTTATGCCATGTCATTCCATCTCGAACATACTGTTTTAGCATGTCGTTGCTACTTAGCTATGCTGTCGTTCGCTGTTGTGCTTCTGTAGCATATTTTTAATACTGTTTGATCCTGCCTTGGATGAAAATATATAGGGGTTTTTAATTAGATAATTCTTTAATGCATTTTACTATAATAGGTGCTTAAGAAATTTACAAAATCTCTTCCCGTAAATAAAAATAATTAACAATGCTGACTATGTCGCATGTGTCGCATATGTTGCTTGTGTTGATTATTCGACAGTGTCTTCATATGTTACTGTGAAACATGTATGAGCGACATAATATGAACTGGCACTTGCATGATGTGACACATGTCGCTATGTTTTATAGTTCAACATTTGCAGGCCTTTAACTGGAATAGTTGCGCTTGATTGTAGTTGGCTTCACAAATGAAAAAGTGGAAAAAAAGGCATTTCATGTCACCGCGGCCACCTCTGTGCGCGACCTCTAAGGATTTGGATGAAAGTTGAAGAGATTGAAGGTCTAGGTTACATAAATATAAATATAAAGTTAATATGATTTATTAATATTGTTTTTGCTTTTTACACACCTTTCAAAAATATACAATTTAATAAAATTTCAAAGTCCATTTATCATATTGCTCGAGCGTTAGACGATCTAGAGTCCGAACGCATAAGTAGCCCATTGGGTGCTTAAAGTTGACATTATAGACAATGTTTTTATGCCAAAATAAAAACTTTTAAATATGCTATAATCAAAAAAAAATCAAAAAGAAAAATGTTTGATTAATTTATTTTTGTTTTTTATACGTTGTAAAAAATGTGCAATTAAAGCCCATAATAAGACGGAAGAAATACATTTTTATCATTAAGTTTCGTTAAAAGGTTTCCCAGATACAGCACTTTAAAGAAAGGTATGTATGACGTTTTCTTAAAATTTAAGTCCCGTGTAAATAGGCAACCCTACGTCATATCGGCAAAATATGCTGCACGGATATTCGTGTCACCTAGACCTTCAATCTCTTAAAATTTCATCCAAATCCTGAGAGGTCGCGCACACAGGTGGCCGCGGTGACATGAAATGCCTCAAAAAGCAACAAGAATTTACAAGGCGAACATAGCACGGTGCGTAGGCAACTGGCTGAGTCAGCTGGGGTCGTTGGATCGAATCCCAGTGGTGATTTCCGAAATAGCTATAACTTCTACCATTTTTTCTAAATTGTTGTTTCTTTTCCGTAAGCTCATTAAAAAGGTGAATATAATTGTTATAAGGCCATAAAATAAAAACAAATTTATTCATTACCTCATTGATAACTACGATATGTTTACGAGCTTGACAAAATGAACGAATGACACCAGATCACGCAAGAACAAGGGACTAAAAAAGGCGATTTTTAGCGGTTTCTACATCATGTTTCGCTGGAACAAAAATAAATCAAGGAACGAGAACCAAAATTGTTGTCAGCCGCTTTAAACACACAATTTAGGTGAAATTCTTCATTAAAATGTTTTAAAACAGGTTTTCGTGTGGAATTAAATATTCTTTAGTTAATAAAAAGTGGAAAATAGTGGTGGTTGGCATGTCAACAAAAGCTCAGCTGATGAGCCCGCTTTCAAAAACGTTTTTCTCGAAAACAATTACAAATACAAGGCCCCGTTCTTACGTGATCTTGTATAGTTGGTTCATGGCTTGGCAATACATACATATGTATGTAGGTATGTTTAAGTGTATATGTATGCACATAACAATCTATATATGTGATTTAATAATGCTATATTATGTTTATATTTTCAGGGTTTTTAAACTTGCGTGGATCAGATATTGATTATAATCCCATATTTTTCGCGTATTTGATTATTGATTTCAATAGTATTAAACTATTCATTGACAAATCAAAACTTCCAGAAAACTTTGAAAATTATCAAAAGCAAAATGGTGTCGCCATTCATGTTCAACCATATGACTGTATTGGAAGCGAATTACAGGCTTCAATAAGTATATTATCAAGTGGAAAAATATGGATTTCTCCTAACTCAAGCTATTTCTTATGTTCCAAGATACCTAAAAAATTAAGAATACAAGAAGTAAGAACATTACAGATGTGAAAAATATGTTTGCAAAGCTTATAGTTCGAGTTTCATGTGTTTTAGATTACACCTATAGCTATCAACAAAGCGATTAAAAATAAAAGTGAAATTGATGGATTTATTAACTGTCATATTCGTGATGGAGTTGCACTTTGTAAATATTTCGCTTGGCTGGAACATGCTATTCAAAATGGCGAAAACATAAGTGAACTATCTGGAGCTACAAAACTTGAAGCCTTTCGATCGTAAGTATTTCTAAAAAAAAATCGGTTTTGCCTAATTTCTATATTTTCAGTAAAAATAAATACTTTATGGGGTTAAGCTTTCCAACTATAAATGCGAGTGGACCTAATGGTTCCATAATACATTACCATCCAACTGAGAATACCAATCGTTCCATAACAAATAATGAAATTTATTTATGTGATTCCGGTGCCCAGTATTTGTAAGTAGATGTATACTCGTTTACAAACATCGATATGATTTCAGTATTTTTGACAGAAGATAATACAGATTTATGCACAAGGGTTTTACAGAATTAGCCCTATTCTCCAATCTCTTAAAAGATTAAGAATATATAACAACATTTTCAACAAAAATGAGTTTGGAGTTTTATGGCTCATTTATTTTTAATATATCTAATAAGGTAATAGCTAAATGTTTCTGTTGATTATTTATTTTTATTTTTTTTATTGTCTTCCGCATTTTCGTCCGTGTAAAGCTGCCTTTAGGTTAGGTGAGGTTAAACGGGCAGCTCTGCAAAGAGTTCACTCGGAGGCCGCGAATGCCCATTGTGATGCCCATGGGGGGTTACCACAAGCCTATCCCTACATGTCTTCGAATCATTTTGATTTTCTGGCGAATCCCAGCAGTCCTTCCAGAGGAGCTTTCCCCAAGATATCCAGGTTCTCGAAGAAGTTGTCCCCAAGAAACATGAGGTGTTTTCCTCGAAGTGCTGGACACTCGCAAATGAAGTGATGGACGGATTCTAACTCCTTTTCATCCCTGCAGCTTCTACAGAAATCGTTATGCGGGGCTCCGAACCTGGCTGCCATGTAACAAAGGTCCAGTGTCCTGTTAATATTCCTGTGGGAAGCCTAACGTTTGACTTTGAAAGCCTTAATAGACTCCTTATTCTTCGTTCATCGAGCCGTCGCCAGAGCGATCGCGATACCCTGCAAGTGTGAAAATTTTCCCACCTACTGTTAGTGGCTGCCCTAGCCAGTCTTTTGACTTCTGAAGACAGAAATCGTAGGGGAGGTTTCACGATTTGGGCCGCTTGATTATGTGTTGCTGTAGAGCTTCTAGGGATCTTTGGCATTCTTTACCGCATATCGAGTTAGACGTTGCCGACCCTAAGGCTTTGATAGCCACCTGACTGTCAAGAACGAAGGCAAGTTTAGATGGAGCTAAGTCAATCATGCCCACCAACCTTGCCGCCATATGGATTGCATATATCTCAGCCGGTGACAGGTAACAAGATCAACGGAAATAAGGTCAATTGATTTTATTTCCCACCCTGGTGCGAAATAAAGTCAATTGACATTGCCAAAGTTGCTTAGCTTCGCGGCGGCCATCGTCCGCGCGCCACACCACGTCACGCTACGCACGCCCCCCCCTCTCCCGCCATGCTGTAACGCAGGTAGATTTATTGTTTGTATACGTTGAAATACAATTTTTATATATTTTACATATCAAAGGCTTACATTCAATAATACCCTTTATCTGCACACTTTTCACAAAGATGAGATTCTGATATAAAAATCCACCTAAGATTAAACTGTCATCGGTGATATTCATGCTACCTTATATAACGCTTGACAGAAGTAATATATCAGTGATGACAGGTAATAAGTCCCAGATGGTTTCTAAAATCGCAAATTATTTTTTGTTCAAATTGCAGATAGAGGGTATTAAGAATTTAAGCCCTCGATATTTCACATTTTCATATTTGTAAGTTATTGGAACAAATTGGTTGCAGTAAAAACGCATATAATTTGTGTTTCAAAAGTGTGTAAAAACCAAAAACCAATCAATTAACTTACATGATATCGGTTCCGGTATTAAATAATCAATAATTGTTTATACCCGCATTTTGGCACATTGGCTTGAATGTGCCATCTAGTAAATAGTGTCGTTGTTGTTGTTATAGCGGCTACAACAACCCCGCCCAGATCGGTTGATATCTCAGTCGTTGTCGCCAAGTTCCACTAACGGCAGCTCTAAGAAGCGTGCAGCCTCTACAGGGTCGGTCCACAGGGACAAATCCGTTAGGGTTGTCGGGTTTTCCGGGCATGCGAAGAGATGTTTCGAGTCGTGAGGGGTCTCTCCGCATGCCGGACACTCATTTGGCACATCCGCATTTAATCTGCTCAGGTATGAGTTTAACCTGCTGCAGTAGCCAGAGTGAAGTTGGGCTATAATGGTTCTTGTCTCCCGAGGCAGATGAAGCTCCGTCACGTCAATGTCCGGTGATTGTGTGCCTAGAACGGCATTCACAGGTCTAAAGTCTACATAACACGACTCTGAGTCCCTGTCAATGCCGTTCAGGGCCTGTCGGTATGCTGACGGGTCCAGAGGCTGCTTAATGAACCTCTGGACTTCGTCCGTCAGTTCGTATAGATGTCTCCTTACGTGCCTAGGCGAGGGCTCCTCTGCAAGCAGCTGTCTGTTTGGGTGGCCGCGTCTGTGCCTCCCAACCAGAAGCTGCTTGCAGAGCATTATGTTGTGCTCCTTGATTGGGAGCATTTTCGTCTAGTCATGGAGGTGGTGTTCCGAAGACATCAGGCGGCATACAGTCGCTGTCCTGAGCGCGGTGTTCTGTGCTGTCTGTAGCTTCATCCACTGCGTCCTACTAGTCCACGGCGACCATACTGGTGCTGCGTAGTTTAAAACCGGACGGCCTGTTGCCTTCTATGTTGCCAGCAATGTTTCTTTGTCTTTGCTCCAAGTACTGCCGGCTAGCGACTTGAGGACCTTGTTGCGGCTCTGTACTTTGTTGACAATAGCGGTTGCGTGCGCAGAGAAGGAGAGCAGGCTGCCGAATGTTACTCCGAGTATTTTGGGGTTATTCACCGTCGGAATTGGTGTGTTATCGACGTGAATTTCCAGCGGTAGCCTGACCTCCTTTGTCCAGGTGGTGAACAAGGTCGCAGAGGATTTCGTAGGGGAGAGGGCTAGACACTTTGCAGCGAAGAAGCGAGAAATATCGGAGATATACCCGTTTACTTTCGAACAGAAGTCATCAATTCCATTCCCACTCGCCATGATCGAGCAATGATCGGCGTAAGAGACAATCGAGATTCCCTCTGGTTGTTGAGGGAGCTTTGACATATGGTAGTTGAACAGTAGCGGGGAAAGGACACCACCCTGTGGAACCCCCTGTTTGATTTTCCTAAGCTTGCTCGATTTGTCCCTAAACATTACCGACGAGTGTCGACCACACAGATAATTTCCCGACCACCGTTTGAGCCGCTGTGGGAGAGAGGAAGCCTCATATCTTCTAGTAGCGTGGAATGGCTGACAGTGTCAAAAGCCTTTGACAGGTCCAACGCTACTAGAATCGTTCTCTCACAGGGACCCTTGCTGATGCTTCGCTGGGGCCAGGTGGTTCGTGAAATACTAGAGCTGCAGGGGCTCAAGTGTCTTCGCTACCGGAAGGAGTGTTATCGGTCGATACGAATCTCCTATGTTGGCGGGCTTCCCCGGCTTGAGCAGTGGGACCACTCTCCCCACCTTCCAGATGTCTGGGATGATGAGAGTGGCCATTGACAAATTGAGGACCTCACTTAGGTACGCTACTCCCGCAGGACCCAAAATTTTCAGCATCAGCATGCATATTCCGTCGGGACCCATGGCTTTGGAGGCTTTCGCCTTCCCGATGGCCACCTGAACTTCACCGCAAGTGAAAGCAAGGGGGGCACAAGTTGCTGGCAGTTTGTGCAGCCTTCTGGTCACTTGACGCTTGGCTTTGTCCACCGGAGGATGCAGTATGAACTGCCGGCTAAAATAGCTCGCGCATCGCTCAGGGTCCGACGAAGCATGGTCGCCGAAAGAAATTTCGACTCTGTCGTCGTGCTTCGTCGGATTGTACAGTGACCTCACGGTTGACCAAAGCTTACTCACACCAGAGGTGAAGTTACAGGTCTTCAGATGCTCTTCCCACTTCTTTCGCTTATGTACGTTCACTAGTTGCCGAATCTCCGCGTTGAGATCCCTGATACAGGGATCTCCGGGATCGGCCTGACGAAGGATGTCACGCTTATCGGCCGGAACAGTCGCTTCGGCAGGGAATTTTGGGTGTGGGTCTGTAATACATCCTGCCGGTACGAAGCGAGCTGCAGCAGCGGTGACAGCCCTGCGGAACTTATGTTCACCAAAATGGACTTCGGTTGGTGTGGGGAGAGCAGCGAAGGTGTTTTCAGTAAATTCCGCGAAGCCTTCCCAGTCAGCTTTAGTGAAGTTGATATAGGTCCGGTGCTCCGCGGAAGCAAAGTCGGTTGGTTTATCGATCGAGATGACTATGGGCAGATGGTCTGATGCCAAAGTCAGCATAGGTCGTCATGATATGCTGTTTATCAGACCAGCTCTGACTGTTCTATGTCTGGCGAGCTGCAGCAGCTGCCCATAATCCTGGTCGGTACGCCGTCGTTCATTGTGCAGAATGTCGAATCGTCTATCTGCTCGGCCAAGTCAGTTCCCCTACGATCGTTTGACGGTGGTTCGGGAGACGTGTGGTAATGCGGGGTGTGAGAGATGTGTGTAGACGTGACGCCATTGGCTGTGTGCGCTGATGAGGTTGTTGCCGCCCTGTGGTGGTGGGTGGCGTCGCAGTTGAGGTTTGCGACCACGCAGTGCAACACGGGCCCTCGAAGTTCCTCGTCCAATCTCGCGTGGTGCGCAGACCTGAACATGCCCTAAAGTGGCACCAGCCAAGGCAGGTGTTGCACTTGACTGAGGTCACATTACGGAATATCCTGGTCTGACATACCGTGCAGATTGTAGGAGGAACCAAGAGTTGTTGGCGGCGGCGTGTGGGTGGTGGTATGGTTGTCTGTGTTCTGTGGTCTGTCGTGGTTGTCGTGTGGTTTATTGTGTTGTTATGTTGTTGTGCTGTGGTGTTTGTGTTGGGCTGCTCAGGTGGACTGGGGTTAGCCGTGGAAGCTGCTCTGTTTGAGCAGCAGGGGGGCACAATCGACGTGGTCCACTGCCGATGTGTTAGTAATCGTGAGCAGACTCTGAGGTGACTCCACCCCTCGCAAGCATTGCACTTGACTGAGGTGGAGTTGTGGTGTAGTCGTCTCTGGCATACACAGCAGGTGTAGGTTTCTGGCCCTGGGTTTCGACTTGATGCCAGCCCTGAGCAGAAGAAAGCGTAGCAAATGTAGCCCTATGGACGAACAACTTCTGAGATACTTCGCCGACCTAAACGGGGTTAGATCGCCGAAACAACAGCCCTTGGTCGGGTAAAACCCGAGTCATTCCGGTACGTAGAACCAGCTGTCGTAGGAATGTAAATAGTGTCGTCGTTCTCCTTAGCTGCTTTTAAATGATGTCGTCACAAATTGCTGGCGGAGACATGAATACAGTGTAAAAAAATTCCTTTTCTATAATTGTTTCCTTATAGAAAGGTTGGTTTCTTTTCCAGCTTAGACCGAATTCTTTCAGTATTCCTCCGGGTTTATTTGGACATGAACTTTTTCTTCAATTTAATAATGTTCGCTTTATTTTTGTGGAAACGAAACATGTTTTGTAAGTTCTGGATCATTTCTATACTCTTCAAATATTTCCCGTATTCCAGCTGCGTTTTTCGTTTCGTTTCGTTTCGTTTCGTTTCGCATCGTGTTTTTACTATAGTCGTTATTTTAAATTTATTAATAAAATCAATTGGTGGTAGTTCATGATTGTGTGTGGATTAATAGCACCACACTGAGGATTTGGCAATAACCTTTTTCATCTATTATAAAACAACACTAACGGGGCAATGTTTATTGTAAGAATAACATTTTTTTTCTATGAATCAACATACTTTAAGCATTGTTGACGCTATTTCCATTTGAATGAGGAAATAGCGTCAATGACTTTATTTCCAAATTTTTTTTATTTCCCTGTTGAAAAGGTATTACTATCAATTGACTTTATATCACACCATTTTTCCTAACGACCGATATTCGTTATTGATAATGAACGACGTTTGTAGCTTGCAGTAGCGAATAGGCTATTCTCTAAAACATACTTAACGACAGAATTCGTTATGCATGTCGGTAAAGAAGTTTACGACGATTTTCGTTAATTGCAAAGGTAAATATGGCAATATTGCCGTTTGTCACTTGTTATTTAAAAGAAAATTTGATTATTGTTGCGCGCATTATTATTGTCGGGATTGTTTGTGAATATAATATGAAAAAAAAACAGAAGTGCTAGAGCTACTACGGAGCAGTACCATAAGATTCTGGACTTTTTCCTTGGCAATAAGGGCCTTGCGGAAGGCAAGTTCTCCGCGATTCATGGCCGGCAAGAAGCTTCCCGGAAATGGGAAGAGTTAGCAATGTTGCTAAATAGCACAAATGGGGCTGAAAAATCTGCAGCTCAGTGGCAAGTAGTAAGTTATAGTAGATGATATCTGCAAGACACAATAATTGCAATTTTTGTATTAGGTTTGGCGCGATTTGAAAAGCCGGACTTCCGTCAAGGCAAGAGAGCGCAGGAAGCAAACGGCGGCAACATGAAATGCTCCAATGTTAACAGCTCCGCTTTCTGATTTAGATCAGAAAGTTTTGAGCTTGTTTGCACAGAATATGTGGAAGGGAGTAGCCAATGTGTGGAAAGTATTCCGGAGGAAGATGTTAGTACAAATATACATATATATATGTATTAAACTCCTGCGCAATTCCATTTAAACGGCCTAAAAAGACATCCGATCGCCGCGCAAGTACTTTCCCTCCTTTACTCTCATCGTTCGGGTCAAGTGTGAGTAAGCATAAACCAGTTTCTGCAAGCGTACGTAAATTACTGATCAATAGCAAGACGCGTAGAGTATTTACTTTGCTTTCCGCAACTACTGCGAGTAAAAGGTATTTGACAGTAGAGTACTCTACTGGTAGTACTTGAGTATTTTCGAAGAAAACATACATTTGTGGCAAGAATNGTACTTTCAACTAAAATGCTGATATACGTACCTAAGTACATATGTATGTATGTGCATAGATACGTATGTGCATAGATCAGCGGTGCACACGGCAGTCTCCGGGAGCTTCTCGGCTTTCCCATACAAGCAGTGTTGCCAGGTCTTCGGCATGAGAAAACGTCCCTCTTGGTCTGAAAAAACGTCATTTCCTACCCAAAAACGTCTTTTACAAATGAATGTACAAAAAGTTGTTCTTATTAAACTTTTATTGTATACAAAGGTACATATGTACGTAAGGTATATTAAAATGTCATTTTGACAAAGCACATTTAAAACTCATTGTAAACTGGTTTGAGATCGTTAATATAAAAATCGTTTTATACATACACTTGTGATCTGCTGATTAAGTCATCAACATTTTGATCGATTTTGGTTGTTTCTCTTTTGTTCATTATTTTTCCATAAAAACCAAGCTCATTATATATCTATATAAAATATAAATCCACATTTCAAACGTTGTGCAAAAATTATAAAAAATCGGCAAAGTTTCAGCTAGATTCTCAACTTTTTATTCAGATTTTGTAGATTTTTTTTTTGGTATGCAGTGATAGCCCATTAAATTTCAGGGCAATAATGTGCAAGTTCAAAGGCGCTAAATAATCGCGTTGATTTTTAATAATTTTTTTTCGGGGGTTGGTTGCCGAAAATGCTAAATTACGTTCTGCTAAGAAGGAGCATAGCAATTTTTTTAGCCTTTTTTGCGTTCATTACATTTTCAATGAAGTCCTAAAAAAGTCGCCCTCTTTTTTTCCGACTTTTTATGCTGCTCAGCTTTTTTTATGCTTTTGTGAGCGTTGTAGTGTGTAGTATGCAGTGCGACTTTTAAAGAACAAACAAGTCGAAGCAAACTAACCCAAATCATTTCACAATTCAACTCGCACAAATAAATATCAAATATCATTATCAAAAGACCTTGATGACATTCTTTGTCACTTCAGTTCATTACCACTATACGCAACACCGACATGTGTATAATTGCTGACAAGACGGAATGCATATTTAAACAAACACTGCTTTGCTTTACATATGCTTACGCCCGGCCTCTGCCGCAAACACACATATACACACTCACTAACAACAAGCATAGATTTAAGCAATGATTATGATAAGTAAAACATATTGTAAAATAGTATTTAAGGAAGAATTCGGACAAAATAAAAATCAATACAATTTACTCCGCTCACACATGCGGTTATAATAAAATTTTAAAATACTATTCTTTACAGCGTGCGTGTTGCAATAGATCGGCTCTTCCTGATTTGGCTTTTAATGTGCAATAGCAAACATTACAATAAGCCTCGTAACCTCAAGTGTTTACACAACCAGCCTTTGAACACGGGATCCTTAGTCCGAGAATCCAAAAGAAATGCGCGTACGCTTGGTTTCCATCATATTTAAGTCATCTGTGTCCAAAGAATAAATATCTTTTGAAGCACAAAGCTTGTAAAGATTTATTAAGAAAATAATTCAAAATCAGTTCTACTTACAAGATTTAGTAACAGAGAAAAATTACTGGGAAGTTAAAAAACCTAATTTTTAACACAAAAAACGTCCAAACGTCAACAGGATACAAAAAACGTCCAAATGACGTTAAAAACGTCAACCTGGCAACGCTGCATGCAAGTCGTGTGTGCGCAGCAGTGTTGCCAGAACTTTTTGGACGAACCGGCTAAATTGGCATATAAAACCGGCTAAAAACGGCTGAAATGTTTCAACTAAATTTCACATGTTTTATTTAAATAAATCACGGGTAAAAGGACTATTTCTTGAAGAGAAGTTACAAATTCGAGCCCGAAAAAATTTTGCCAGGAAGAATTTGCAATTAGGAAAAACATATGATTGTGGCTCATGGTTGGATTTTTTGTCGACGATAATTTGAATAAACAACTTCGTTAAATTTAAAAATTTACAAACTGGATCGATTTTAAAATGAAAAATGTAAGTTAATACTTGTTTACTTAATTAATTTAGTTAATTCCAATGATTTGAAAGGTACTTGGCAAAAAAAACTGTATTCTTAATCGGAAAGCAATCTCAACCAGAGTCGATATAGTAAACCAGACAAAGAAATTGAAACGTATGTTGAAGAAAGTCGGACTGACAAGATATATACACGTAGATCCTGTTTTTGCCCCCCCCCCCTCTGAAAGAATTTTATAAATTCTATACAAATTTCTTTTGTTTGAAATGCAACCGTGGACAATATTTTGAGTGATAACTCTCGCTGGATTTTCGACGAACAAACCTATTGTCTTCCCTACAAGGCCTTTTCACACTGAACGATTCTCAATACACTAAAATAGAAACCAATACACATAAGAAACGCTGTAAAAATTTCCCTTCAATTTTAAGGCAGTAAAACAACGACCTTAAGTTAACATCAACCGAGGCCATATGTTGACAAGGGATGCAAAATCACATTTACACAAAAGAACTGGTCAGATTTTTCAGAAATCCCTTCAATTCTGATGTAAAATATGATGCCAAAAGACTGCAGATCTCCCATTTAGATGACCGGTCATATGACCGGCAGATGTCTCCTAGGATTCCCATAGAGTTTTGCTTTATATAGAAATTTGTGCTCCTTTATTTTCATTTTGACTCACTTCAGTGTTGGTTCCTTCAATTCAAGTTGGCATTCGGTTTTTGGAATTTAAATAAGTTCTCAGCAAAAAAGTTTGTTTAAAAAGATATTTAAAAAAATACATATGTGCTTGAAAATATCAAATTTTCCCTTACCTTAAACCTTTGGGAGTGGGCAAAAATTATGTTTTGTAATTTAGGCAGAATTGAATATGCGCTATCTGGGAAGACAATATCTACATGTAATATTTATTCTGTTTGTTGGCATTATATCCAAACACAAACGCATCTTAAGTGTCGTAACAGTGAAACAATTTTTATGTGGTGATCTCCGAAATAGTGCTATAACTTCTACCGCTTAGACTTTGTTGCTATTTCAATTTTTCCTAATAAACAATCGTGGTACAAAGCTCAATAAAAATATTAAAAACAATTTTTTATTTTCTAAGTTTGCGAATAAAACTTCACACTTAAAATTAAGACAATTATAACAAACATTTTATGAAGAAAATCCCTTCTTCGTTTAAAACAAGAATAAGCGAAATCGGCCAAATTGCCTGACATGAAAATTTTCTCCACTATAAGGCTAGTAGCCATTTCTAACAGATTTTGGGTCGCTTAATCAAAAACAATAAATAAAAAAAATATACATATTTGAAATTTAAGAAAACAAGGCAAAATCGGCTAAAAACTAATTTTTTCTGCAAAACGGCTAACAAATCGGCTGCCGGCTAAATCGAAATTTCTCCGGCTGTTTGCTATCGCAACCGGCTAAATCTAGCCGGAAAACGGCTAAAGTGGCAACACTGGTGCGCAGCTACAGAACTTATGCGCCGCTAGCAGCCGGTCAGTTTGCGTTTGTACTTCATGCTGTAAGCATCGGTTGCGCGAGCTATTTTACTGAGTACACACATACAGATACAAAAATATTGCGCTTGTATTGGGAGCTCTGCCAACGCTGTGAACCACTGGCATAGATACATATGTGCAGAGGTGGGCACTACCACAAACAAGCGTTAGCTAAAAGTGAGAATGTGTTAGTGTGCCTAATTCATTTTGCATGCTGTCGCGTTCCCATCGTTACGCTCTTGCTTGTATACGTACACACGCTGATTACGCTCTTTGAGCGTGTGCTCGTTCTCTGCCCATGCCTGCATATGTGCATCAAGAATGATAGAATACAAGATTGCGCCCATCGGAGAGGACTTTTGAGAATAACTTTTGTGTAACGTCACACTGGTGCAATTGCGAGAGAAAAATGCCAAAACGTGAGCAAGAACGGAAGAAGAAGAAAAAATGTTGCAGGAAAAAGGTAAACAAGTTGCACAAGTGTGACGTGATACAAACAACGATTCAGTCAAATTCACTCAGAGATGAATAGCGGTACCGTGATGGGCGCAACCCCTATTTCTCTCAATAGTGTATGTGCATAGATACATACATATATAAGAATCCGCATATATTTTTTCTCTTCACTTGCTCTATCGTTTCACTGCAGCAAAACCAAGTTGTGGGGAAAACCCTGACGATATGCGTACAATTGAAACCATGGGTTTGAAGATAGCGCAAATTGATGTGAAATTTCAATTTCATATTAGATATGTTTATGTATGCATGTACATTAGAGTGGTCCAAAAAAATAAAGTCGGAGTTTTAATGCCAGCACACACTAGGATTGATCTATATCGAAAAAAATATACCCCTATTTTTTCATTTTTAAATCAAAAAATATTTAGGGAGTGCTCAAAGCGCTCAAAGTTTTCCATGTATTTTATATGGGGAAAAAACAATTTTTAGTAGAAATGGTATAAATCCCTTGAAAATCAGTATTTTTCGACCGGAAAACTGTGATTCTCTTCAGGAGACTTCCAGTATTAATATCAAATCGTTTATTTAACCATTTTTTTTATGATTAAAGATTTTTATTGGTCCCCCCATTGCATTTTCTAAGGGCTTTGGAGGACCTATAAAATATAGTTACCATGAAAAAATTGTTAAAGAAACAATTGAGTATTATTATCTCCTGAAGATAAATAAAGTTTTCCGATCGAAAAATATTGGTTTTCAAGAATTCTACACTATTTCTACG
This sequence comes from Rhagoletis zephyria, assembly GCF_001687245.7. Classification (NCBI taxonomy): domain Eukaryota; kingdom Metazoa; phylum Arthropoda; class Insecta; order Diptera; family Tephritidae; genus Rhagoletis; species Rhagoletis zephyria. Next base: position 98,410 of record NW_016158492.1, read on the forward strand.
AAAAGTTGTTTTTTCTCCATATAAAATACATGGAAAATTTTGAGCGCTTCTAGCACTACCTAAATTATTTTTTATTTCAAAATAAAAAAATATGGGTATATTTTTTTCGGTATATATTTTTTTACATACATTTTTGGACCACTTTAATGTACATATGTAAAAATGTAGTTTCGATTTAAAAAAATCGGATAAAGTTTTTCTTTCGCCATTCATACACCTCTAATTTTAGTATTTATTAAAAAAAACTCAATGAAATTCAAAAACTATCTCTTGCATTTGGTTTTACTCAATATCAAAAAAAAAGGTATCAATGGGTGGGTTCAGAAGTCGCAGCAGTTGAGCGCAACCGTTGCTAAAAAAATCAGTGATCGTTATGCGTGATCCATTAGCTGTCAAATTCAACTCTCAAAGGTACACACCAACATGTCTCAAATGATCAGAAAAATATTACAATCATCTAACACGCAACTATTCAGTTGATCAGAAGTACGCAACAACGCGTTTAGAAGGTGCAATCGCACCAGTTACTGAGCTGTTGCGCCTTCTGAATGTGCCCAATGAAAATTCGTTTCTCTTGAAATCAAGTTATATGGCTGCGTATGTATGTACATACGTATGTACATATTCAGAAATTTTTTTATTTGTAAAGGCTCTCAAGAAAAACTAAAAATTCATATAAAATTACGCACAATAAATGTAAAATAAATTTGCTTCTATAAAAAAATTCTTAAATCAGTATGCAGCTCTTAAGAAAAAAATGCTCGTATATCTCGTCGCTACCATGTCCAACTATCGAATGTAAAAATCGGCACTTTTCAAAATTTTGATTTGCCACTAATAATTTTATGTCGTAAAGCAGCATTGCTTAAGTTGTTGTTTTTGACAACTTATTTGTTGGTTATTTTTTTTAAATAAGGCCGTAAACATTTCCTTACATCGTCAATTTCCATATTCTTTTTTTACTCTTTCAATTTCACTGCCCAGCGCCGCCAATACGAACTAGTAGGCTAACAACCAGAATTGAAATTTAATACCCAAGTACTTACAGTACTACAAGTATACAGAGAGTAGATTTGCTACTCCCTTTTGGCAGCAACAAATATCTCTCGTACGCGATGAGAGAAAGTAGAGTACCTACCATGATACAAAAAATAAGGTAGTTTCATTGTCACTTTTCGGGCGCCATATTAACTACATGACAATTAAGCAGATTGTGACATTTCATGCTACCATACCTAATCCTCAAAAATCATTTCTTTTGTAAAAAAAAAATATAATTTACAAAATTTAAAGAAAACTTTTCTTCGATTTGAGCAACAAAGAAAATTGAATTTTACACATCTTAATATTTGCAAAACAAGCGACCTATGTCGTCTGTGAAATTAAAGACCGGTAAATATGTTGCCCACCGCAAAAATTATTTATTATTAAATTTATTTATTATACAGCCAATCAACCAAAATAATTTTGATGTGCTTTGCAAACGGTAGCCCAAGTAAGTCTTTATTTTCGGAGCTTCGTGATATCATAGAATTGTCTCTATTATAGTTAAGGACGATGCTATTACTAGACTGTCTCTCATATATTTTTATTAAGATATACGCAAATGCATTCCGATCCAGTTGAAGATTTTGACAAAATGAAAGACTACGTACAACAGAAAAGAGTTAAACGTCATATGCGAACATAAAAGAGTTAGCGAATTTAAAACAATTTGGCAAATCATTAATGCATAACATTCTGTAACCCATTAGCAACAATTTTCATCATTGTAACGTGTCGACATTCATAGCACACGTCCGAAAGTTGCGATGGCGATCCGAAAATTGTTGCTAAGAGTTTATTTTGTATATAAAACTTACACCTATTTTTTTAAATTTCAAATCAAAAAATATTTAGAGGTCGCTCCAAGCGGCAAAGTTTTCTATATATTTTATATGGAAAAAACAACTTTTAGATGAAATGGTATAGAATTCTTGAAAACCAATATTTTTCGATCGGAAAACTCTGGTTCTCTTCAGGAGACCTACAATAATAATACCCAATTGTTTATTCAACCATTTTTTAATAGTAAGGATTTTTTATTTGTCCCCCCATTACATTTTCTGGGGCCTTCGGCAGACCTATAAAATATAGTTATTATAAAAAATGGTTAAATACACAATTGGTTATTATTATTGTAAATCTCCTGAAGAGAAATAGTTTCCTGATCGAAAAATATTGATTTTCAAGAATCCTATACCATTTCTACGAAAAGTTGGTTTTTTTCCTAAATAAACTTTTGAGTGCTTTGAGCGACCTCTAAATATTTTTTGATCTCAAAATAAAAAAGTAAGGATTTTATTTTTCTTCTTAAAAAACTTTGTTTAATCTTAGTGACTTAGGAAAGAAACTAAAAATTGAGCTGTTTATTTCCTGAGTGCAAAAGCACGAAATACATATATCAACAAGGGGACAGATGCAAAGCTTCAGCAAAGAAATTAAGAAAACTACAACATAGAGTAATATTTTGTTACATGTTACATATGTAAATTTGGTTATTTGGTTTAAAATAAATAATTGTATAAAAACTCGATATTATTTTATTTCCTTATCTCTGCAGATCGATATTCTTCAAAGATAATTTTTATGCTTGAGAAAAACGTTCAAATTTGATTATCGATCACATCAACTTGCCTTTTTTTACTCTTGTAATTAATCCCAAATATTAAAACAAAAATCTCGCTTCTCAAAAAATTCCAATGTGGCAAAGCTATACTTAATGTTTACATTTAGAAAAATGTCAAAAATCTGCTTTATAATCAAAAAATAGTAGTAAAGAAACTACCTTCTTTTTTGTATCATGGTACCTACTTTGGTGGAGTAATAGCAAGTACGTCAAGTATTTACTCTCTCAACGCCAAGTAGTGTATAAATGCGGAAAAAGAGTAACAATGTGTTGGGAGTAGAGTACAATGCAAGGAGTACTTATTGACAGAAATGCGGCAAATACACTTGCGCTGGACTTTAATATGTTTACATGTACATACATATATATGCATATTTGTATATTGTAGTTGCCTACAAATAAATAATTGTATATTGTTTATGTATGTACGTACATATTAAAAAAACCATTCGTATGCATACATATGTACGTATTTATGTACATATAGCTCATTTACTTCAATAGTGTCATAATAAAAAAGAAACAAAGATCGAGTTAAGTATGCGGAAACGACCGCTACCTCTTCTTCTATGTTGTGTAAAACTTTCATGGCTATATAGATTACCAGTATCTCACTAGAACAAAATATGCAATGATTTTTAATATTTTTTTTTTGTTTCGAAGGGGGAATCTTACATAGATACCGCCAACCATGGATGGCATGCACGATTCATACTGCTCGCTAAAGTTACACCTCATTCGGGACCGCGCACAGACAGTACGCCTACGTACTAAACCCTTAACTCCGACTTCTGTAGCTTGTATTTGGCCCTGCGGGACCGCCGTTAAGCCAGGAAGGCTTTTCACGCACTCCTTACAGAGTTGTTCATCACTTGCGCATCTGCACATCTCCGCTGCCACTCTTTCTTTCTTAACTCCTGAAGCGCTACTGCGGACCATTCCTTCATCTTAGCCCACACCTGTTTCGATTTCAGCATGTTATCGGGTGTCATCCTTTCCTCTATTAGCCTCTCTATGGTTGTTCTCTCAGCTACATATCTCGATCTGGAGAAAAAGATATGCTCTACGTTTTCACCGACACTGTTGCAGAAGGAGCATTCTGTCGGATCGTCGTGACCAAATCTGAGGAGGTACTCCCTGCAACAGCCATGTCCTGTGAGGAACTGCGTCAGGTAAAAGTATATATAATACCAACCGCTTCATGCGACACTGTTCTGAAAGCGCTTAGCCTAAAAACTGATTTCACCTTCTTGGCATATGTTTTTTGACGCAGGGCTGTTCCCCATATAGGCGCCGCGTACATCAGTACTGACTGGCTTACTTTAGCCAGGAGCGCTCTCCTACTTTGACTAGGGCCACCAATGTTTGCCATGATTCTGGCTAAAGCCGCTGTCACATCAGCCGCCTTGCCACAGGCTTTTTCTATATGCGTCTTGAAATTGAGTCTCGCATCAATCATCACACCAAGGTACCTCAGCGACGATTGCGTTTCGACATTGTAGCCATCAATGTTCAGGGTGATTGTTTCTAACTTTTTTCTGCTCGTAATAAGCACCGCCTCCGTTTTCTGCCCGCAAGCTGGAGCTTTGTCATCGTCAGCCACTCCTTGATCTTCGATGCTGTCTCATTGCAGATACTCTGAATCTGGGAAAGTTCTTTCGCAACGATTATCACGGCAATGTCGTCCGCATACCCAATTATCTGGGCCTCCTTTGGTAGTGGGAGGTGTAATACCCCATCGAACAGCACATTCTATAACAATGGGCCTAATACAGAGCTTTGTGGCACTCCGCCCGTCACAACGTAGTGTTTGGGACCTTCGTCCGTGTCGTACAATAGCAGTCTATCAGACAGGTAGCTATTTATTATGCGCAGTAGATAGGCCGGTGTTTTCTTCGCCTCCAATGCTTTCATAATGTGTGGCCAGTATGCAGAGTTGAAAGCATTTTGTACATCAAATGTGAGAACTGCACAATATTTCTTATCGCCATACATCCATCTGGCGCCCTCTATGGCCTTGCCCGCAGTGCCCGTCAATTTTCCAATAGCGTCTATGGTGGAACGATGTTTCCTAAAGCCAAATTGATTTTCAGACAAGCCAGGCGGCTCACCTTCTAGGTGATGTTCCAGACGTGTGCAAATCAACCTCTCCAGTATTTTGGCCATCGTGTCGATCATGCAAAGTGGCCGGTACGCATTCGGCTCACCCGCCGGTTTATTCGGCTTCTAAAGTAGGACCAGGTGCTGCTTCTTCCATACTTTCGGAAATACTCCTTCATTCATGCACTGCGTATAAAGCTCAGCGAAAATCTTCGAGTTATGTTTAATAGCGATCTTAAGCGCCTTGTTCGGGATACCATCAAGTCCAGGCGCCTTTGCGATACCGAACCTCTCCGCCGCCATGATTACCTCCGCTTCGTTGTTTTGAACTGCTTCCACTACAGCGGGTGTCACCATACTTGGTTGCTGTTCTTGCTCTGGGAAAAGCGTTTTTACCAACTTCTCTAGGAGGACAGGGCAGGTTGGTGCTTGACCTCTACCACCTCTGACCTTTTTCATGACTATTTTGTACGCGTCACCCCACGGGTTCTCGTCCACCTTTTCACAAAGTTCTTTCAAGCTTATTGACTTGCTTCTTTTGATCGCTTTTTTAAACTCCTTGCGTTTTCTCTTGAAGCATTCTCGTAGTCTTGTATGCTCTGCCGTACCCTGGCTTCTTTGGGAGAGTCGTCTTGCTTTATGATATTCGCTTCTTAGTGTGTCAATCTCCTCATTCCACCAGTATGCGGGCTTTCTTGCAGTATTTTGTCTTTTCTTGCACATGGCGGCATCGCAAGCTTTGCTTACGTATTTCGCCAGGATGCCGGTTTGCTGGTCCACGTCATCCGAGCTGTCTGGGTTCCCGTCTAGCATGAGTCTGAAGATTTCCACATCTAGTGTTTCCACCCTCCACCCTTTCGTCTGTGTTTTGTGCAGGCTCCCTCTAATCTGCGCATGCTTGCCGATTTCCATCATAATAGCAAGGTGGTCGCTATGTGTGTAAAAGTCGCACACCCGCCAACTTGCTGAACCCACCAGTGCGCGGCTGGCGAACGCTATGTCAATTATTGATCCGCGACCGTTTTTCTCGAACGTATTCCTTCCGCCGGTATTGAGTAACACCGCGTCTAGAAAGGAGAATGCCTTAAGCAAAGAATCACCTCGCCTATTTGTATAGCTGCTGCCCCATTCCTCGGCCCACGCATTGAAGTCACCTGCTAACACGTTTGGCGTTGTAGTTCGGGCTTCTTATTCTAGATTATCCAGGATCCTTTCATAGTCTACTTGTGCCACACTCTGCGGAATATAGCAACTGTAGAAATTGATTCCACGGATCTTCGCCCGAGTATAGTAGCTTTTCCCAAGGAGCGGTTTGTCTTGGAGAGAGTTGCCCCCACACGCCCATATGGCAGCTTTGTTCCCATGATCAGAGACCCAGTTTCCGACGTCTAGGTTTTTGTACTGCTCGCAAATTATCGCCACATCTATCTTCTCCTCGTATACTGTATGCATCAGTAGCTGCTGTGCTGCTTCACTATGATTTATGTTGATCTGTACAACTCTTATTTCAACCTTTTGCACGCTGCTTGATAAAGAAGACACTTCTTACTGCCAATTTGGTGGCCCGTATCCTCCTTCCCATTGCTTTTGCATGCTCCACAGAATGGTTTTTTGTTGCATGCCATTGGGAAGTGACCCTTTTCGCCGCATTTGATGCAACTTTGACTCTTGTCATCCACGCTGGTGCACGCTTTAGCCATGTGCCCGAATTCCAAGCACCTGAAACACTTCTTTAGGTTCGGCTTTTCCCTTATTCGGCAAACCACCCATCCGATCTTGATCCTCTGGGCATCCAGCAGTCGTCTTGCATCCAATGCTGGAAGGCTTACCACCGCAGTCTGCGTACCTGTATACGCCTTTCTGATGTTTTTGATTGCTCTTTCGTCAAAGAGGCTCAACTCCTTTACTTGCAATCGTATCGCCTCGGCTATGTCTTCCTTCGTGGTAATTTCGCCTAGGTCGCGAATCTCTACCGATACCTCATGGGTTAGCGCTCTGATCTGCGCTTGGTCACCTAGCACCCTGCTTATCTCCTTCTCATATACACCCGTGTTCTTCATCTGCGCCTTTTTCAATTCAAGCAAGATCTCGCCCTTCGCAGTCTTCCTGATCCGAGAAACGTTTTCACCGAGTTCCTGCAGAGCATCATTCTTTTTAACAGCCCGAAGTATATCGCTGTATGACATGTTTTCAGCGCTTGCGATGACTCGCATCCGGCCTCGGAGGCGGTGTATAGTTCATCTTCTTCTTCTTGTCGGCTTGTGTCTTGCGTTGGACCTGCGTCCAGTCATTCTCCTTATTCACTTTTCCTTTGTCTTTGATATTATCTCCCTTGCTCTCGCTAGCCGTCGCCTTTCGTACTTCCTCGTGGTTGGCTCTATTCTTCTTGGGTGGTATCTTTCGAGGCAGCTGTTTATCTTCACGAGGCCTTTTCGGCGTTGATTCTGTTGTTGTGAGCCTGAGGGGAACATTTCGTCTGACTTCTTTCTTTTTATTGTACTCTTCTTGGGCACGGGCGTGAAGTCTCGTTACTGAGTTGAGTAAGTCCCTGATCTGGTTGTTGATCGTTCGTTGCGGCAGGCGCATTGCTTCAATCAACTTCCTGATTGTCTCGCCTAGTTCTGACATGATATCACCACTCGATTGTCTCGCTTCAGCCAGCGGAGTGCTATCCTGCAGTGCAGGCGGCGATGATCTCGCTCTTGCAGGATTATCCACAGCGAGTACCTTATTTGGCGATCGCACCAGCCTTGACGCACGCCTAAACGGGTCTACTTCAGCGGTTTTGTACTCTCTAAGAATCGTGCATGCTCCACTCTGAGTTGGTGTTCTCCTGAACGGATCAGCTTCAAGCACCTTACTTCCACTATCACCAGGAGTTTGAGTGCCGCAACTCATGATGGTGTCATCTATACTACTGCTATTTTTATTTTTCATTATTTTCTCCATATATTTTCTGTACCAGCGCATCGTGTGTAGGAGGGCGGGCCGAAATTGACAGGAACGGGTATACCCTCGGGGACAATGCCCCTACCCCAGTTCCCTGCGGCCTGTCCTTCGCTTTACCGGTTCCGGATAAACACGGACGAACCAGCGCTCGCCCGGGGCAACGCTGGCTACTACTCCTGCGTCCAATGCATACTTCCTGACTAAGGCCCGAAGGGGCTGGTTCCTGATACCCACCGCAGCTAACACCTCGGCAGAGCAAGCTCACATCACCCTCTACATTCCAGCCGAAGAGAAGACTTTTGAGATTTCGAGGGACTCCCAGTGCGCCGCGGAGTCTACCGGTCAATTTAACAGCCGCACCTAACATGGTGTACAGACGCTGACCAGGAAACCGTCCAATATGGAAACCAGGCGCGTTTTTTGTAACTCATCATACCGCTGTATGATGAGGGGCGACACATATTTCAAAGAGGCGGTGTCGACTCGCCACTATCATAGGGATCCCATCAGACTTGCTGGCTTTTATACCGCGTCCTCTATTCCTGCTGCTCATCGTCGGGGGTTGCTTATTCGTTTAACCTTATTTCGCAACTAACCTGTTACTACAGGCCGTCCGGCTATCCGCGACCTGCCGACCCCCCCGGTAGCTTAGAGCCCAGCTATGGTGACCGTTCCCATTGATAATCAAAGCCCCCCGGGGGCTTAATATGTACATACATATATGTATATGAGTACATACATATGTAAATTCAAAACTTTAAAGTTGTTTTTCCCGCGTTTGTGATTGACACGTTTGCAGAAAAAGTGCAATATGTTCATATATACACCGGCGGAACAAAGTATTGGCACAGCAAATTTTTCACAATTTGTGCAACACTTTTCAAACAACAATAAAAAACATAAAAAGACAATTCTTAAACTTTGTGCAAAACTCGCGAAAATTCAGCAAATTTTCATGAAAATTTTCAACTTTTTAATCAGGTTTTTTAGAATTTTTGAGTATGCAGATTTGTAGCCCAGTCAATGTTATTACAATAAAGTTCAAATTTTAACTAGCTAGGAATTACCGTTGATTTTTGGCAATTGTGAAAAATTTGCTGTGCCAATACTTTGTTCAGGCAGTGTATGTACATAAATATATGCATATAATTATAGAGTCTGCAAATTTCTCTTGAGAACGGAGACGTATCCGTACTGGTTGATTACCCGTGGTTTCAAGAGCAGAAGCAGCTCCTACTCCCGTCGAGGCTACTCAATCGACAGGAACCAAAAATGCTTCGACGTTCAGGCGAACTTCGAATTTGAAGCGAAAGTCCATAATGGAAAGTACGCGGGAGATTTTCGCTAAAGTAGCAAAGCAGCAGGCAGATGCTATGATGGTAAGTATAAGTTACCTTATCTAAATTTTTGCCTTATATTTCGTCGTTTTACTTTAGATGCAGGCTGAAGCCGCCAAAGTGCAAGCTGAGTCGGCAAAACAGCAAGTTGAAGCCATGCCCAGGCCTTTGGGCGCGTAGCAAACGCCTTGGAAGATTTAACAAGTTCTGTTAAGCTGTTGGTTAATAACAATGTTCTCGAATTTTGAACTTTTTTTTGAGCAAAGGTTTTAATAGTTGATCGTACTTAATTGCGGCATTCTAAATTCAATGGATTCTCCCGTTTTATCAGATTGGCTCCAGTTTTCTAGATAACGGTACTTGAAAATTTGCTTAAATGTTTACTTTTGTTATAAATAGCTCCCTCAGTTTAAAGTTTTTTACTAAAACTTTAAACTAAACTAAACTTAAAACTAAGAAAGAGAGTGTTATTTATAAAAAAAGTAAAAATTTAAGAAAATTTTCAAGTACCGTTATCTCGAAAACTGGAGCCAATCTGATAAAACGGGAGAATCAATTAAATTTAGAATGCCGCAATTAGGTACGATCAACAATTAAAACCTTTGCCTAAGTTTTCGACTTACACAGTGTAATAAATAAAAAATAAGAATAAAAAGCACATATGTATGCATGTGATAAATATTTATTAATTTAAATGTTTTGGCTAAGTAAATTTAGTAGCTATAAGGCGCTCTTGCATTCTCTTGGCGAGTGCTAATGGGTGAACAGATTCTTCCCAATCTTCCAAAACTGCTTCCACAAATTGCTCTTCACTTTGCATATCGCTATTGCTTTCAACTGTGTTGAGTCGCATATTATGCAGAGGTGCGCAGGAGTTTACAATCCTGCCAGCGAAGCCTGGCTCGTACATAAGTACTCGCTGCTTCGAAAGGCATCGCCATGTTGTTTTTAAAACTCCAAAAAGTCGTTCGACACAGTTTTCTAAAGAACAATACATATTAAAAATGTGCTATGGTCTCCCCGATCATATGCTCGCTTCATTGCCCTTCGAACAGCGGAGGCATTCCAAATGTATGCATCATGGCGTGCACCGGGAAATCTTGCATTTACGTTCAATAAGCCGAGGTTCGGATCACACACCTGTAAAAAAATAAGCGCTGTTTTAAAAAGCTGGGAGCGAGTAAACGAAAAAACGGGCATACAGAAATACAAATATATATTTACATAAATGTATATGTATGTATGCATTTCTTACCATTTGAACGTTTATGGAGTGATAGCCGTGATGGTTAATGTATGCCTCCTCATGAGCTTTTGGCCCAATAACTGCTATGTGCGTGCAATCAATTGCACCAATAGCGCCTTCAAAAGGCTCGCGCGTTGTCAAAAAAATATTTCGAGCAACCTGTCGTTCAACTACCGTCATAGGGTAACGTACGTTTCCCGTAAACATAATTTCATTTATGGCATCAGTTACCCTATGAATTGACCGACTAATGGAAGACTGACTCATTGATAGTCCCCATTGCTCTCCCACTGGCCGTTGGTAGCAGCCGGTCGCATAAAAACGAATCGCAGCAAGCACCTGAAAATCGACGAATTCCCTTTTTAAATTGATGGCCTTTGTTTGATCAAGAAGTTTGAGATTTCTTACCTGCTTTTCAGCCGATAATGCTGATACATATTTTTTTTTCAAGACGACTGCCAATTTTGTCTACAATTTCATAAACAAGACTTGGTCAGCCGGTATAACCTTTTGAATTGGCCCTCGTCCAAATCAAAGGGGCTGTCCACTTCTCTTAGTAGAGCGCGTTCTGCTGCAAAACTCCTTGCTTGTTGTCGTTGTTGGGCCATTTCCGCATCGTATCCAAGAAACTGGAACGCCATTGTCGTTTTTTAGAAAGTTGTATTTTTTATAAACGAATTTAGAATTTTTATTACAAAAGTTTGCTTACCGATGAATTTTGTCTAATTTTTCTCAATAAAAACTTAAAACAACTTTATCGTTGGGCTTTTCAGCGACAAAATACTCGTAGCTAGGCTATCGACAAATTTCGTTAGACAACTGTCAAAGCTACCGACAATATTCGCTAAAAGTGTGCTTGAGAATTGCAGTTAACGAAACTTGTCGGAATCGTTAGCTAACGATACGAATATTGTCGTTAAGAAAAATGGGAATCGCACTACAGATCCTGTTCCGATATCCATTTTGGAGCCGTCTGTGAAGATGGGTATTTCGTCATCGGTGAGAGCAATATTAAATTCCCAGTCACTTCTGTCAGGAAAATGGATCTCGAAGTTTCGATGGAAGTCAATTTCCGTGACCTGATACTTTTAACATATAGGTCTATGGGTGGAATATCCAGGAGGGTCTCTAGCGACGCCTGGACGTTGAAAAAATCGTCCCCGTTGTGCAAAGGCATGCTTGTCTTTGGACCTTTTGGAAGTTGAGTAGATGGGATTTGGTGTCAACCGCCTGCCACCATACAGGGCGCCATAGCTGAGAATAGGTCTAACTACCGCCGTATAAATCCAATGTATTATCTGCAGACCCCAGTATTTTCCAATCGTAGCTTTGCCGGAGTAGAGCGCATTGAGCGCCTTCTTTCTCCGTTCTTCGGTGTTCCTTTTCGAAGAAAGCTTAGAGTCGAGAATAACATCCAAAAACTTTGCTTCTTTTGACAATTGAAGATTTGCTCCATTGAGGGACGGAGGTCGGAAATTGTCTATTTTATATCGCTTGGTGAACAGAAAAAGTTCGGTTTTAGTGGGATTGACCCCTAGACCGTTCCTTTCTGCCCACCCTGCTAGATGGTTAACTGCAGATTGTAGAATCTCGCTGAGTTCCTGTGTCCCCTGCGTCACCGCAGGCAGGGAAGTGGACGTTCATAAGGTGTTTCAGTGTTTCAAGGCTGCTTTCGGTGTGTACTCCTCCTGATTTTTACAGGAAACCGGGAGGAGTCGGGTTTTTCGAGAGGTACCTTCTTAGTCGCGTGGTCATCACAAAATTTGGACCACGAAACCTTCTTCGCTTTTTTTTATCTCTTTTTTGAACTTCGCTTTAATGAAAGCTTTCCTAGCTGGTATCCTCATCCGCCTTAGTTCGGCCATCCACCACCTTGGGTGTCGCTTAGAAGGTTTGCTCTCGGGACAGGTTCCTATGTAACATTCGTTGAGAGACTTCGTTAGACAGAAGGCCGCTCCCTGCAATTGGTCCGCTGAAATTGGCCGTGAAATTGGACCGTGCACGGGGGGCGCGTTCCAGACACCAACTGGCTGAATTTGTTCCAATTTGTCCTACGAGGATTTCGATAAGGTTTTTGTGTCGGTTTACTTAGGTTAATAGAGAAAACGATGCGACAGTGATCAGAAAAAGATCATTTTGTAGAGACGTGCAAGCCGTAAACCCTAACATTGTTCGAGTTAGTTACAAGTTATATCTATAACCTCCTCCATTATGGTGGGTGATTACCCTTGTTACAGATAGTAAGTTTTGTGGATAATAAGTAACTAAAGAGTGACTCACCTCTATAGTTGATGTTCGAGCTGTTCCACGCCGTGTGGTGAGCGTTCGCGGCGCAGCCAGCCCACATACTTATCCCTCGTTGCTCCGCCCATGCGGTGAGTTTCCTGAAGGATATTGACGGGGGATCGCTTGCATCGTATGGCATGTATGAAGATGTGAGGATGAAGATGATTCGCGCAATGCACTCAACAGTCGAAGAGCCTACACGGCTCCTAGAAGCTCCCCTGGGCAGCAGCAAACCTCCCAGCCAGATGCAACAGGCCCAAGGTAGACCTCCCTCCTCCCTCAACCCCCGTATCGCGACTAGCCTCCCAAGGCATACGAAACTCCTACAACTCAACTGCAACGGACTCCAAAGCAAGGTTGAGGAGATAGTAGTTTTTATGGGTTGGCGTGGCATATTGATAGCTGCGGTCCAAGAAAAGAAGTTGCACAGCAACTCAACTCTGTTGGGTTGCGCCGCCTACAATGTCCTCCGTAAAGATCGCGAGCGAGATAATGGGGGCGGGTTAGCGTTCATCCTACACCACACAGTGCAGTATCGGCTTATCAAGGAAGACGTGGACCTGAGGGACACCACCCTAGAATGTCAAGGCATAGCTGTCCTGTCAGGCGATGTCGAGCTCGAAATATTTAACGTCTATATACCCCCTGTCACCTGCTTCCCGGCAGGATATCACCCTGACATAGGTGCGCTACTCAGAGGTGAAAACCGAATGGTAGTAGGTGACTTCAACGCGCACCACGATCTACGGCGCTCAAGCCTGGCCAATGATCGTAGGGGAAACCTTTTAGCTGAGCAGATAGACGATTCGACATTCTGCACCATGAACGACGACGCCCACACCAGGATTGTGGGTAGCTGCAGCAGCTCGACAGACCTTACAATTGCTAGCGCTGGCCTGATCAATAGCATATCTTGGCGACCTTTGCTAACACTAGCATCAGACCATCTACCTATAATCATCTCGATCAATAAGCCCACCGACTTTGCTCCCGCGGACCACCGAACCTACACCAACTTTAACAAAGCCGCCCTTCCCACACTCACAAACGTAGATGCTGGCGAACGCCAATTCCGCAGGGTAGTCACTATCGCAGCGGCTCGCTTCATCCCGTGTGTGACCACCTACGCCAGGTCGATCCCGGGGACCCTCGTCTGAGGAATCTTAATTTGGAGATTCGGCAACTGGTAAATCAGCACAAGCGGAAAATGTGGGAGGAGCACTTGAAGGCCTGTAACTTCACATCTGGTGTGAGTAAGCTCTGGTCGACCGTGAGGTCCTTGTCTAACCGAACGAAGCGTGATGACAGAGTGGAAATCTCATTCGAAGATCGCGCTTCGTCGGACCCGAAGAAATGCGCAACCTACTTCAGTAGGCAATTCACACTGCATCTTTCGGTAGACAGGGCCGAACGTCGAGTGACCAGGAGGCTGCACAAGCTACCAAAAAACAGTGTACCACTTGTTTTCACCAGCTGTGAAGTGAAGGGGGCTATCGGGAAGGCGAAAGCCTTCAAAGCCATTGGACCCGACTGAATCTGTGTGTTGGTGCTGAAACATTTGGGGCCTACGGGAGTAGCTTACCTAATGGAGGTCCTCAACCTGTCTATGGCCACTCTCATAATTCCTGATGTGTGGAGATCAAGGAGAGTGGTCGCACTGCTGAAACCGGGGAAGCCCGCCCACAAAGGATAATCTTATCGCCCGATAACGCTCCTTTTCCCGGTCGCGAAGACACTAGAGGCCCTGCTACTCCCATACTTCACCTACCACCTGACCCCAGCGAAGCATCAGCACGGATTCCGTAAAGTGCATAGCACAACCACAGCACTTAATGCCACAAACACCCAAATAACTCGTGGCCTAAATCGAAACCGCCCCTGTGAGAGAACGGACCTAGTAGGTCAGGCTGGACCCCTTTCAAAAATTTACTGGTTTCGGTGGACTCCCTACTGATACATTTCTAAATACACCCAAAGCTCGTAAAAAAATTAAATGTGAATATTAGATCTAACTATGTAAATTTGTATCGCGGGTGAATTCAAACTAAACTCGGAGTGGCTAGAATAAAACTAAAATATTTTCTTTCTATTATTTTTTATTTCTATTTATTAAAACAATGTGATTACACACTTGCAGATTTTGAAAAATAGAGCTCGCAAATCCATCAAAATTTTCTCCCGCTCTGAGTTATATTTTTTAAGACCACTTCGGGCCCTAGTGTTATTTACGTTATCTTCACCATAAGCTCATAAAGTTTTCAGCGTCCTCATGACTTTGTACGTGGAGTATTTTTAAAGTAGTTTATTTGTGTTGATGACATCATTTTTATTTTTATCGCTCCGAGTTTTAACGTGAGGCGAAAAATATTTATCACTCACATTTTTAACTTGAGGCGAAAAATATTTATCACTCACGGGTCTAGAAATATCGATGACAAACAACCAAGCAAGCAAGAAGCACAACAAGTCTTCCACCGCCTCATCCTCCTCAAGGCAGAATGGGGAAATGGACTTGTCATTTACGCCTACCACAGTCGGGTGTTAGTGCCACGTAAAGTAACCAGTCAGCAGTCCAACAAGTAGTCTGCAGTGTCGTGTGATCAGTGAGAGCAAAAAACTAGATAGACCTTCTGGGATTGAAGGGAACATGAGTTTTGCCCACCTGCGAAGTATTCACCCAGTTTCTGATGGTTGCTTCGATGACCGAAAGTGGGTGTGCTAAAACTGGTTGCAATTCCTGGTCTAAAGCCAATAATGACCAAATGGTCAGATGTCTTATTACCTGAGTGACCTGGCACCCAAAGTAAAGCAAGCTCGTTATGTTTACCACCATAATTTAGTCGAGACTTGCATTAAAGTAGTTCCCTCTAATTAGCCAAAGCCTTAAGTGCAGCTTGGTTGTCACTTCAGACACGTAAACTCCTTCCCCTTCACCTATGTTCCACCACGTAGTCCATGGCTTTGCGGATTGCAGTTACCCCAGCCTGGAAGACCGAAGCATATTCCCGAACAAAAAAGTGAAGCTTATCCCCATTAACTTCGAAAAAGACCCCACAGTCAGTTTTGGAGCCATCAGTGAAGATTCGACAATGTGTTAGTCTGGTCTCAGTGATGGAATTAAACCAGCATTAAGTCTCAGGGAACTCAACATTATAGGATCTCTTCACTAAAGGTAATGGTGGCGTACTATCCTGTAGCATTGAAAATACACAAGTCTCTGCCGCTAGGTACTTCCGCCGCGCCCCACTCAGTGTTATACCAACATCCGGTTCGTTTTAATCTGCAGGCGGCCTTTAAGGATTTGCCACGTATTAAAAGTGACGGTAAGCGCAGCAGTGCGCCCAAAACACCACTCAAAAAAATTAAAGTTAAATAAAGAGGCTATCAAGCAACCATTTTGGTTCTTTACTATCGAAACCAGATAAATTTTTGTGGACCCCCATTTACAACTCATGGACCCCACGTCATCGTGGACCCCCGTCGAGTCTTCCGTGGACCCCTGGAGTCCACCTGGATCACTTTGGGAATCATTGGGCTAGAGTTAGGTATACACGTCGATGACACACCAATACCGACTGTAATTAACCCGAAAATTTTAGGGGTCACCTTCGATAGCCTACTCTCCTACTCCACGCACACAACCGCAGTTGTAAATAAAGTACAGAGCCGCAACAAGGTTCTCAAGTCGCTCGCCGGCAGCACTTTGGGCAAAGACAAAGAAACGTTGCTGGCAACATACAAGGCAATTGGCCGGCCGGTTCTAAACTGTGCTGCGGCAGTCTGGACGCCGGGGACTAGTTGGACGCAGTGGACGAAGCTACAGACTTGTCAGAACGCCGTACTCCGGACAGCGACTGGGTGCCTTCTGATGACGCCTGAGCACTACCTACACTGCGAGCCCAAGTGCTCCCCGTAAGGGAACATAACAAAATGCTTTGTAAGCAATTTCTGGTGGTGCCTCCGCCCAGGCACGTCAGGGGGCACCTATTCGTATACAAGGACGCAGTCCAGCTATACGTAGACCAACCACTGGACCCGACGACATACAGACGAGCCATTGAGTCAGTCACCACCTACCTTGACTCTCGACTTATGAATGCCCTAATTGGAGCTCAATCACCACCCGTAGAATAGACGGAGCTTCAATTGTCAAGAGAGAGCCGCGTTACCCTGGCTCAATTACGGTCTGGATACTGTAGCCTCTTCAACAGCTACCTGTCCAGACTCGACCCCAATATCCCCAATGAGTGCCCGGCATGTGGAGAATCCCCTCGCGACACCAACCACCTGTTCACATGCCAGCTCAATCCGACTCAACTAGCACCCCTCTCCCTCTGGTCCGACCCCATTGAAACAGCTCAACATGCAAGGACAACAACATGCGAGGGTGATGTCGGGTGCTCCCCTCTGCTCCCAAATTGCCACTGTCATGTCCGAAGCGCTAAATTGGGGAAGAAAGAGAATATTATTGCTTTTCTTAACCAGAATACAGCTTCTAGTTTTACGTTCAGTCTGTGAGGTGAGAAGTAGAAAGTCGCTGGTGGATAGACCTGTGACCCTCCCCGGCACTAGCTAGAGCCACGAGCAGCAGATCATCCGATGCTGCCCTGCAGTGATGCAGATTAATCTGCACCACCTTTAGGCGTTTCGGATTCACTTTCAGCATCGGGGATGATCACCTTAAGGTAACCGATGCCATATCTTATTTTGACATTCTGACATTTGATTAGGGCAGGTGAGGTCTCGTCCTCCACGAGAGGGCGGGATCCACACTCGCAGTATCGTACGGGATTGCTACTCTGAGAGCGGAACAACTTCAAGTCGTGCGTTGGCCCAAAATTCAGCTTGGTTGCGGACGCAGTTTGTTAGGAAGTCTAACGACTCCTTGTTACCGCATCCAACAACTGACTCCCTTCTGCCACTTGGCTCCATCAAACATACCAATGTTGTTATTTTTGGTACGCTGGATTTCGCCAAGTAGTGCCCTCATAATTCAATTCAAGGAGCAACCATTTGTCCGTCGGAATCTTTCCTTCCGGGTGATTTCGGTCTATGATCGCAACCTGGAGCTCCGGCGCCGAGCATAAAGTTGATATGGTTTTCACCCGCTTCTACTCTGTGTCTTGTCGTCGGACAATTGCCTCTTCGGATTGCGGGAAACCGGTCCCTTGCCACTGGAGGCAATAGCAGCTGCCGATGTCGAGGCCTTCTCCCCGCCCAATCGTTGCTTGTTAGTTCCACCAGCGGACGAGTGAGCAGCTTTCTTCATCGGCAGACAGCTACCGCCCACGGAGGGGGTTTGGATACCTCGTCTCCTTTTTCAGGTCTGGTGGCTTTTCCAGAGACAGCGGCCTCATTTCCGGAAGCATTCGAGGCTTTCTGCGCACGGAGTCGCTCATACTTCGGTACAATGTAGGCATGCTTCTTCTGAAGAGTGGCGGGGTCGCGCTCTCGCAGTCTCGCGAGAAATCCATGAGAGCTTTTGTACCCCATCTTCCTCTTACGCTCCTTGTCCTTTTCGGTATCGTGTTTGGCATGGCCTTGAGTCACCTTAGCTCCTTCTGTTGCAGCCGGTCTCCCAGAATCATCCGATCCCTAACTGAGCTGACTCAGCGGAAGGGAGTCCGCCCAGTTGCGATCCTCCTCATCCGACGAGTACAGCAGTGAGTGGATGTGGAAATCCTGGGAAGTCGACTCGCCACTTTCAGATTGGCACCTCTGTTGCCTTGCCAATGGTTTTGCCTCAGTAGCTCGCCTATCACTCAAGCCCGTGGCTGCCTTTACTTGAGGCAATTTTTTGATAGGCGATAATCGCCTGCAAAAGTTGACTTGCTGTCTACTTTGAGGCAAACGAGCAATGTTGAATCGCCTAAAAAAACCGTCTCATGTAAAGCCAGCTTAACGCATGCTAAAGTTTTTTTTGCGCACCACGCTTAGAAAAAAATTAGGAGGTCACGTCACAAAACTGAAGACAGAACCGCGAAGTGACTCATAGTTCATAAGTAATTTGTTGTTAAAGTTGCCAAATTCGCCGAATAAAATGGATGAAGTCAGACCAATTTAAACAAATGTAAGTGCACAAAACACATAAATGTCACTAATTTTAAGCTCGTTGAACACACAGCAGAAGTTATTTTCATAAAACACACGACGAAACAAAATTTATAAAAACCTACATAAGCAGAAGTTGCCTGTTTTAAAAGTATGCCATCTATTTCACTTTATAATAATTTGAACGATATTAACATTTTGCAATGCAGTTTGGTTTTACAGAATATGGTGAAAACAACAAAACAATAACTTCAAATTTTAGTTCCCGTGGAGTGCGCGCTTTTGGCAAAACAAAAGCGAACACTGATTGCAATTTTCTTTCCTTATCAACTGAAGCACCTCTTTTAAGACTACCGACACACCAAGATACCAAGATTGAAGTCATTGCTGTGGCACTTCCTTCTGCGAAAAATCGAAGAGGTACGCAAGCTTTTAGGAGCGGAGGTATTGAAGTTGAACGAAGTAATTTCTCTGTTTATTAACTAATTGGAATCTGGAATATGCATTGAAAGTGAACTACTATAATAAAAGAAAAATCTTGAAATCATTAACTTTTGCTTACAGTGCAGGCGGTAGCTCTAGAGGATTAGAATTATCCTTTAAATGCCCTTTGATTGAGGCCGCGTCGATGCACTTCTGTTCCTCTTAAACAAATAATTGTGCTGAACTTAGCTAAGTAGACGTATTTTGGACAGTGCGGTAATATTTGTGCATATATTCGTGTTTTCTATAGACAATAACACGGTGCTTCAAAATCACGAAATACACCAAAAAAAAACTTTGTGTATGTTGTAGATAGGGTCGAGTACATCATGAAAATACTTCACCGATCTCGACCAAATTATGTATACGCATTGCGCTTAGCCTCCCTAAGCACTGTCACGTGCTTCATTCGCGTAAAGATAATTCCAAAAAACTCAAAGCTAACTATAAGTGGGGAAGTGGTTTTTGTCCGATTTCAAAAATTTTCAAGGCGGTGGTTAAGGAGGCTAAGTGTAATACCAAATTTGGTGAAGATGGGTGATATGATATAAAAGGGTGTTGCCACGCCCAGTTTCCAAAAAGTTTATGAAAACCCACTTTTTTGCTAAAGAGCTATTATATATATCAAGCTTGAGTAAATATTGATGAATTCCTTAAGGACGGATCCCACAGTAATGCCGTAATGCGCCAATGACTGTCAGTCGTATGATTTCACAATAAATTGACTCATACGACAATCGAGCGATATTGTGCCCAATCGAAAATAAACCAGGTGCAACAAAAATTATTTAAAATTAAGCAATCGTGTGACCGCACAGAAATTGGTTGGAAAAATTTCTTTATTGTTCGATAATTCAGAACAATATAAATGTTCCAGATTAGCGCATTTGTGGATATCGCGTGATTCCATCTTCAGTCATTTGCTCAAAAAATCTGAAAGTCCAGTACATACACACTTATAAATTCAAGGTCGTATTTCTATTTAAATTGCCCTACGTCGACGATTTTTATCCGATTTCATTGAATAAGGTATCAATTTGTTTGAAAATAAATTAACTTTTATACAAATACTACATATTAGGCACATAAAGTTGGAAGAATTAAGAAAAATAGAGGTTTTTTAAATTTTACGCCATAAAAGCTCCAAATATATATCTCATTTTCAAAACATGCCTGGTTTTTAAAATCGGATGAAATATATTCAAGCGGTTAATAGGTAAGTATATCTACATAGTACAAAAATAGTGTTTTTTTCTAAATTGAGGGTTTAGGAACTAGAAGAAACCTACTTTCATGTTGTACTCGGCTATACCTATAACCTACACTTAAGTTTTGTTTCGGGTATTTTTTTTTGTAGCACCGTGAAGTTAGTAAATGAACTCAAAAAAACTCCAGTCCCGGTTTTCACTTATCGCATTCTTGTCAAGAATTTTGTTGTCTAAGCAAGCGAAAGCAAAAGCTAAATAAACAAATAAAGTTGTTATAAGTATTATTTTTGCGCGATGAGTTAGATAAGAACAAAAACAACCCGCGAAGCTGTTGCTTCTTCACTAACTAATACTAGGTTTACATATAAGTAAATTATCTTCATTCTCGAGCTTAACTCCCAAATCTGTAGTAGCAAAGAAGATTAGCCATACAAAATTCGTCCCACGATAATCTGTAATTATAAAATAATCTCCGATTAAACCTATAACTTTTGGGTATCCAACCTAGTTTTATCGATTATTTTTGCGAAGAAGAGTAGAAAAAGTTAAGACGCTAGCAAGGAAAAGAGGTTTTCAATGGTATTTTTTAACAAAATATTAAGTTAAAATCATTGTATAGGCTTACGAGTATGGAAAGCGCCATTTTGTTTGTTTACATTTGAAAACAGCTGAGATCACCTGATTTTCAATTCTCTCATTCTCCGCGCAGAGTTGCATTCAAGTTTCAGAAAAAACTTTAAAATGTAAATTGAGAAATATTTTAGAAAAATGTGTTTTTATTCATTTGAATTGATTAAATAAGAAATTAAAAATGCATGCCAAGTCTTGCATTTCCAATAATAACGATAAATGTGTATGCTCCAGGCAATAATTTAAAATATTTGTGAAACTTATCGTTTTGCGCTAAAATACAACAATGTGTGTAAAATTCGTTGTCATTGTTTCTGTTTAGAATACCATATTCGTGCCTGCCGATGGAAAAATAGGTAAATTTCCATTTATTTTTAAGGAAACATATAAATTAAAATAGGTAAAGTTAGGTGATAAATTTGTATGATGAATATCGCGGAAAATTTTTTGCATCAAAATTTCTCTTCCTATTTGCATTAGAATTATGATATCAACAGGGATGCTTTGGAACGTATTTTTTGAAGACAAATTTTTTATAAATCTGGAGTTTGTTGGTTTATTTTAAAATTAAAAAAGCTAGTTTATATTAAAAAATATATTTAGACTAGAAGTATGTAAACTATTTTTATTACGAATTGAAACGATTTTATTAAATATGGTTACCATTAATAGTAGTATGATAGTTAGGTATAATGCATATTTGACAAGAAAGATAGAATACAAGATTGCGCCGTCCTGGCGGCGATGACATATCTGTACAAAAAGTAAACAATGTCGAATTGGATGTTGAAAGAAAATGTGAGAACACCCAATTTTCTTAATAATATATTTTTCGATAGGGAACGTGTTTTAATTGTGCTAAATTCAAATAGCCTTATTCATAACAACTAAAGTAGCTTTAAAAAAGATTTATAAATTGAAAACTGTTTGCAAACGGCAATTTAAAAAGCTTTTTAAAATTTTGGGTTTTTATGAATAACGCGATAAAAATATATGATTTAAAATAACTTTTAACAAGGAAAATACGAAAAAAGGTGATTTTTGCGGAAGTAGGTGTTAGTGAATTGCAGTGCTTTTAAAGTTTCTGAGGTTTCTCTTACTTTCAGATCAGAATTGTGAAAATTGATTAATTCAAAGTAGCAGTACAATAATCATAGAAAAGAAGATTGAGCCCTGGTTTCGGTTTGTCAGCCAACTGCTGTGATAATGTGGAAATTTACCACAATGAAGAAAAATGTAACAATTAAGAGAAAAAATTTGATTTTTACAAATTTAGTGAGCAGTAGCGTGTTTCAAGAACGATATTTCGGACAAATCGTTAATGAACAACTATTTTTCCTTCCCATCTGCTTTGGTTTTGGCAAAAAAGTTGATTAGTTGCTGCCGGCGATCAAGTCATTTCAACCACAAAATAATATTATTTGCAAGAACCATTCACTAAAATTGTAACTAACTTTTTATTATTTATTAATTCCTTTTTGATATTCAGCAATAGCAAGATGGAAAAAAATTATAAACCAAAATTAGTAATATTTTTGTGAATGTAGTTATAAAAGTTCACAGTGGAAACGCCGGAAAACAATGTATTGGCAACGACATTAAATGTATGGCTATTTAGATGTCAACAGAATAATAACTACGATAAAAAAGCATGAGAGAAGTGTGCGAAGGAGGAAATCTTTTCAATTTGAACAAAAAAAGCTTTAAATGCAGTTGTAAAACGGTCAACAAATTTCTTATAAAATAGTTTGATTTTTACCATGCATATTAGGTCAAATGATTCATTTGGCTTTGCGAAAGTCCAATTTCGTAAAGGCAGTTTTACATTATTTTTTTTGCCGTTCTGTGGGAATACTCCAAACTAACAGAAACTTCACTTAGTTTTTTGTAAAATAAAAAACATAGTTATACAGCAATAAACCAAAGTTACGCTTTCAAAACGTTATTCAAACGTAGTTTTCGCAACCGGTTTAGTTTGTAAATTTCAAGTGCATTTTTCTTGTAAAGTTCGAATAAGTAATAACGAAGGTCTGGCAGTCGCTGGCTCTTGCTCTATAAAGGAAAATTTTAAACTGGAAACAAAACTGTATCCAAGTGAGAACTTATGTCCCAATTTAAAAAAGTTAATTTTTATCATTTGTTTGCAAAAAACTGACTTATTTGCATAACCTCAAAAATTTTCTGATTTCTTTCCATTTATGATTTTATGTAAGCTTTTAAAATTTTGTTAACTTTGGGCAAACAAAATGGAACCGGAAATGGATAAATTGAGATGTAATGAGTTGAATTTATTTTACTTAACCCGCCGTTTTAAGCCGTTTTCAAGAAAAACTGATTTTTTTCTGGGCTATCATGCTATCACAAAAGGCAAGTTGTTTGAAGTTTGGCTGATTGGATGTTCGAAAAAAGAAAAGCATTTTTTGGTTGTCAACCTTTGTTAGAGAATGAACCATGATAAAAAAATAGGAAGTTAAAACCGCTGAGTGGAATTTTTCAAATTCTTGACGTTTGCAAGCAATTTAATTTTAAAATTTTCATACAAACTCACACACACATTCTCCTTTTCAATCTCAAACAACAACAATTTTCAACAATTCCTTTGTTTATTCGCAATTTTATGTGATTTTAAAATGTTGGCAAACTTCAAAAAAAAAATCATGGCCGACGAATTGAGAGAACGGTCTTACCTTACTATGTTTTTATCATGGAATGAACTGTATTTTAATTGAAAATTCCTAAAAATAAATGAATAAAAATGACTGGCAAACAATGTCACTTTGAAATGGGGGTGCTATTGATATGACCGATGCTGTATATTGCGCTGCGCGACATTGAGTACAAATAAGCCAGGAGAATAGACGCTCACGATAATTCTGTAGTTCGCAATGCAACTCAAAAGAAAGCAAAAAATAACATCTGTTTTCTTTGCGTGGATGTGTTTATGTTCGAAGTAAACCTAAATGCATGACAGTGAAGGTATCCAACATTGACGACGTCCGTGTACTATAAGCATCCAGCATGTCTTAACGAAGTTTAGTATGACCATACATGCTTCCTACCGTTGGTCGTCTTGCCGTGGCGAGTAGGGTGGGTCATTTTAGCAAAATTTTCGTGGATCAGAAACGGCTACCCGGGAAAAGTGGCCTACACTTACTAAAAATACACCTGCAAAACCCGCTTCGAATCGGTCAATATCTTCTGGTCGTTCTTCAGGCTTAAATTTTTGAAATTTAATTTAGAATGACTAAAACTTATTCTAAAGTGGATCCGGTTATGTTACTAATACATTTTAAATATCGCTTGTCGAAGGAAAATCTTTAATAAAAAGCAAAAACTCAAAATCAAGACTCAGAAGTGGATTTTTTTAAATACCAACAAAAAGGGTGGGGTAGAAACGCCTGCTTTAGAAAAAAAAACGTTTTTTCAGCTCTCTGCTGACTTGATAGCATCAGAGCAACTGCTTAGCTTCATTTATCTCACCTTGAAAAATAACCACTTTTCCTCCTGTAAGGCATAGTATAAATTTACACATGTATCATGTCAAAAAAAGAAAGAAATGAAAAGCTTTGTGTGGTGTAGTTAAAAAAATTTAATTTTATAAAATTTTAATTTTATGTATTTTGAGTTTCAAAGAAGAAAAATTTCTGAAGTAATCAAAAATTTTCTTTTTGATTTACATAAATTGAAAAAGAACTTAATTCAATAATTTCAAAAATAACAAAGTACAAAAATGAACAAA
>NW_016158492.1:123131-129686 GCF_001687245.7 Rhagoletis zephyria
GTCGTATTTCTATTTAAATTGCCCTACGTCGACGATTTTTATCCGATTTCATTGAATAAGGTATCAATTTGTTTGAAAATAAATTAACTTTTATACAAATACTACATATTAGGCACATAAAGTTGGAAGAATTAAGAAAAATAGAGGTTTTTTAAATTTTACGCCATAAAAGCTCCAAATATATATCTCATTTTCAAAACATGCCTGGTTTTTAAAATCGGATGAAATATATTCAAGCGGTTAATAGGTAAGTATATCTACATAGTACAAAAATAGTTGTTTTTTTCTAAATTGAGGGTTTAGGAACTAGAAGAAACCTACTTTCATGTTGTACTCGGCTATACCTATAACCTACACTTAAGTTTTGTTTCGGGTATTTTTTTTTGTAGCACCGTGAAGTTAGTAAATGAACTCAAAAAAACTCCAGTCCCGGTTTTCACTTATCGCATTCTTGTCAAGAATTTTGTTGTCTAAGCAAGCGAAAGCAAAAGCTAAATAAACAAATAAAGTTGTTATAAGTATTATTTTTGCGCGATGAGTTAGATAAGAACAAAAACAACCCGCGAAGCTGTTGCTTCTTCACTAACTAATACTAGGTTTACATATAAGTAAATTATCTTCATTCTCGAGCTTAACTCCCAAATCTGTAGTAGCAAAGAAGATTAGCCATACAAAATTCGTCCCACGATAATCTGTAATTATAAAATAATCTCCGATTAAACCTATAACTTTTGGGTATCCAACCTAGT
This sequence comes from Rhagoletis zephyria, assembly GCF_001687245.7. Taxonomy (NCBI): domain Eukaryota; kingdom Metazoa; phylum Arthropoda; class Insecta; order Diptera; family Tephritidae; genus Rhagoletis; species Rhagoletis zephyria. The sequence continues at coordinate 123,881 of NW_016158492.1, forward strand.
TTTATCGATTATTTTTGCGAAGAAGAGTAGAAAAAGTTAAGACGCTAGCAAGGAAAAGAGGTTTTCAATGGTATTTTTTAACAAAATATTAAGTTAAAATCATTGTATAGGCTTACGAGTATGGAAAGCGCCATTTTGTTTGTTTACATTTGAAAACAGCTGAGATCACCTGATTTTCAATTCTCTCATTCTCCGCGCAGAGTTGCATTCAAGTTTCAGAAAAAACTTTAAAATGTAAATTGAGAAATATTTTAGAAAAATGTGTTTTTATTCATTTGAATTGATTAAATAAGAAATTAAAAATGCATGCCAAGTCTTGCATTTCCAATAATAACGATAAATGTGTATGCTCCAGGCAATAATTTAAAATATTTGTGAAACTTATCGTTTTGCGCTAAAATACAACAATGTGTGTAAAATTCGTTGTCATTGTTTCTGTTTAGAATACCATATTCGTGCCTGCCGATGGAAAAATAGGTAAATTTCCATTTATTTTTAAGGAAACATATAAATTAAAATAGGTAAAGTTAGGTGATAAATTTGTATGATGAATATCGCGGAAAATTTTTTGCATCAAAATTTCTCTTCCTATTTGCATTAGAATTATGATATCAACAGGGATGCTTTGGAACGTATTTTTTGAAGACAAATTTTTTATAAATCTGGAGTTTGTTGGTTTATTTTAAAATTAAAAAAGCTAGTTTATATTAAAAAATATATTTAGACTAGAAGTATGTAAACTATTTTTATTACGAATTGAAACGATTTTATTAAATATGGTTACCATTAATAGTAGTATGATAGTTAGGTATAATGCATATTTGACAAGAAAGATAGAATACAAGATTGCGCCGTCCTGGCGGCGATGACATATCTGTACAAAAAGTAAACAAAGTCGAATTGGATGTTGAAAGAAAATGTGAGAACACCCAATTTTCTTAATAATATATTTTTCGATAGGGAACGTGTTTTTATTGTGCTAAATTCAAATAGCCTTATTCATAACAACTAAAGTAGCTTTAAAAAAGATTTATAAATTGAAAACTGTTTGCAAACGGCAATTTAAAAAGCTTTTTAAAATTTTGGGTTTTTATGAATAACGCGATAAAAATATATGATTTAAAATAACTTTTAACAAGGAAAATACGAAAAAAGGTGATTTTTGCGGAAGTAGGTGTTAGTGAATTGCAGTGCTTTTAAAGTTTCTGAGGTTTCTCTTACTTTCAGATCAGAATTGTGAAAATTGATTAATTCAAAGTAGCAGTACAATAATCATAGAAAAGAAGATTGCGCCCTGGTTTCGGTTTGTCAGCCAACTGCTGTGATAATGTGGAAATTTACCACAATGAAGAAAAATGTAACAGTTAAGAGAAAAAATTTGATTTTTACAAATTTAGTGAGCAGTAGCGTGTTTCAAGAACGATATTTCGGACAAATCGTTAATGAACAACTATTTTTCCTTCCCATCTGCTTTGGTTTTGGCAAAAAAGTTGATTAGTTGCTGCCGGCGATCAAGTCATTTCAACCACAAAATAATATTATTTGCAAGAACCATTCACTAAAATTGTAACTAACTTTTTATTATTTATTAATTCCTTTTTGATATTCAGCAATAGCAAGATGGAAAAAAATTATAAACCAAAATTAGTAATATTTTTGTGAATGTAGTTATAAAAGTTCACAGTGGAAACGCCGGAAAACAATGTATTGGCAACGACATTAAATGTATGGCTATTTAGATGTCAACAGAATAATAACTACGATAAAAAAGCATGAGAGAAGTGTGCGAAGGAGGAAATCTTTTCAATTTGAACAAAAAAAGCTTTAAATGCAGTTGTAAAACGGTCAACAAATTTCTTATAAAATAGTTTGATTTTTACCATGCATATTAGGTCAAATGATTCATTTGGCTTTGCGAAAGTCCAATTTCGTAAAGGCAGTTTTACATTATTTTTTTTGCCGTTCTGTAGGGAATACTCCAAACTAACAGAAACTTCACTTAGTTTTTTGTAAAATAAAAAACATAGTTATACAGCAATAAACCAAAGTTACGCTTTCAAAACGTTATTCAAACGTAGTTTTCGCAACCGGTTTAGTTTGTAAATTTCAAGTGAATTTTTCTTGTAAAGTTCGAATAAGTAATAACGAAGGTCTGGCAGTCGCTGGCTCTTGCTCTATAAAGGAAAATTTTAAACTGGAAACAAAACTATATCCAAGTGAGAACTTATGTCCCAATTTAAAAAAGTTAATTTTTATCATTTGTTTGCAAAAAACTGACTTATTTGCATAACCTCAAAAATTTTCTGATTTCTTTCCATTTATGATTTTATGTAAGCTTTTACAATTTTGTTAACTTTGGGCAAACAAAATGGAATCGGAAATGGATAAATTGAGATGTAATGAGTTGAATTTATTTTACTTAACCCGCCGTTTTAAGCCGTTTTCAAGAAAAACGGATTTTTTTCTGGGCTTTCATGCTATCACAAAAGGCAAGTTGTTTGAAGTTTGGCTGATTGGATGTTCGAAAAAAGAAAAGCATTTTTTGGTTGTCAACCTTTGTTAGAGAATGAACCATGATAAAAAAATAGGAAGGTAAAACCGCTGAGTGGAATTTTTCAAATTCTTGACGTTTGCAAGCAATTTAATTTTAAAATTTTCATACAAACTCACACACACATTCTCATTTTCAATCTCAAACAACAACAATTTTCAACAATTCCTATGTTTATTCGCAATTTTATGTGTGTGTTTCTCTGTTTATTAACTAATTAGAATCTGGAATATGCATTGAAAGTGAACTACTATAATAAAAGAAAAATCTTGAAATCATTAACTTTTGCTTACAGTGCAGGCGGTAGCTCTAGAGGATTAGAATTATCCTTTAAATGCCCTCTGATTGAGGCTGCGTCGATGCACTTCTGTTCCTCTTAAACAAATAATTGTGCTGAACTTAGCTAAGTAGACGTATTTTGGACAGTGCGGTAATATTTGTGCATATATTCGTGTTTTCTATAGACAATAACACGGTGCTTCAAAATCACGAAATACACCAAAAAAACTTTGTGTATGTTGTAGATAGGGTCGAGTACATCATGAAAATACTTCACCGATCTCGACCAAATTATGTATACGCATTGCGCTTAGCCTCCCTAAGCACTGTCACGTGCTTCATTCGCGTAAAGATAATTCCAAAAAACTCAAAGCTAACTATAAGTGGGGAAGTGGTTTTTGTCCGATTTCAAAAATTTTCAAGGCGGTGGTTAAGGAGGCTAAGTGTAATACCAAATTTGGTGAAGATGGGTGATATGATATAAAAGGGTGTTGCCACGCCCAGTTTCCAAAAAGTTTATGAAAACCCACTTTTTTGCTAAAGAGCTATTATATACATCAAGCTTGAGTAAATATTGATGAATTCCTTAAGGACGGATCCCACAGTAATGCCGTAATGCGCCAATGACTGTCAGTCGTATGATTTCACAATAAATTGACTCATACGACAATCGAGCGTTATTGTGCCCAATCAAAAATAAACCAGGTGCAACAAAAATTATTTAAAATTAAGCAATCGTGTGACCGCACAGAAATTGGTTGGAAAAATTTCTTTATTGTTCGATAATTCAGAACAATATAAATGTTCCAGATTAGCGCATTTGTGGATATCGCGTGATTCCATCTTCAGTCATTTGCTCAAAAAATCTGAAAGTCCAGTACATACACACTTATAAATTCAAGGTCGTATTTCTATTTAAATTGCCCTACGTCGACGATTTTTATCCGATTTCATTGAATAAGGTATCAATTTGTTTGAAAATAAATTAACTTTTATTCAAATACTACATATTAGGCACATAAAGTTGGAAGAATTAAGAAAAATAGAGGTTTTTTAAATTTTACGCCATAAAAGCTCCCAATATATTTCTCATTTTCAAAACATGCCTGGTTTTTAAAATCGGATGAAATATATTCAAGCGGTTAATAGGTAAGTATATCTACATAGTACAAAAATAGTTTTTTTTTCTAAATTGAGGGTTCAGGAACTAGAAGAAACCTACTTTCATGTTGTACTCGGCTATACCTATAACCTACACTTAAGTTTTGTTTCGGGTATTTTTTTTTTGTAGCACCGTGAAGTTAGTAAATTACCTTAAAAAAGCTCCAGTCCAGGTTTTCACTTATCGCATTCTTGTCAAGAATTTTGTTGTCTAAGCAAGCGAAAGCAAAAGCTAAATAAACAAATAAAGTTGTTATAAGTATTATTTTTGCGCGATGAGTTAGATAAGAACAAAAACAACCCGCGAAGCTGTTGCTTCTTCACTAACTAATACTAGGTTTACATATAAGTAAATTATCTTCATTCTCGAGCTTAACTCCCAAATCTGTAGTAGCAAAGAAGATTAGCCATACAAAATTCGTCCCACGATAATCTGTAATTATAAAATAATCTCCGAATAATAATCCAACCTAGTTTTATCGATTATTTTTGCGAAGAAGAGTAGAAAAAGTTAAGACGCTAGCAAGGAAAAGAGGTTTTCAATGGTATTTTTTAACAAAATATTAAGTTAAAATCATTGTATAGGCTTACGAGTATGGAAAGCGCCATTTTGTTTGTTTACATTTGAAAACAGCTGAGATCACCTGATTTTCAATTCTCTCATTCTCCGCGCAGAGTTGCATTCAAGTTTCAGAAAAATCTTTAAAATGTAAATTGGGAAATATTTTAGAAAAATGTGTTTTTATTCATTTGAGTTTATTAAATAAGAAATTAAAAATGCATGCCAAGTCTTGCATTTCCAATAATAACGATAAATGTGTATGCTCCAGGCAATAATTTAAAATATTTGTGAAACTTATCGTTTTGCGCTAAAATACAACAATGTGTGTAAAATTCGTTGTCATTGTTTCTGTTTAGAATACCATATTCGTGCCTGCCGATGGAAAAATAGGTAAATTTCCATTTATTTTTAAGGAAACATATAAATTAAAATAGGTAAAGTTAGGTGATAAATTTGTATGATGAATATCGCGGAAAATTTTTTGCATCAAAATTTCTCTTCCTATTTGCATTAGAATTATGATATCAACAGGGATGCTTTGGAACGTATTTTTTGAAGACAAATTTTTTATAAATCTGGAGTTTGTTGGTTTATTTTAAAATTAAAAAAGCTAGTTTATATTAAAAAATATATTTAGACTAGAAGTATGTAAACTATTTTTATTACGAATTGAAACGATTTTATTAAATATGGTTACCATTAATAGTAGTATGATAGTTAGGTATAATGCATATTTGACAAGAAAGATAGAATACAAGATTGCGCCGTCCTGGCGGCGATGACATATCTGTACAAAAAGTAAACAAAGTCGAATTGGATGTTGAAAGAAAATGTGAGAACAGACAATTTTCTTAATAATATATTTTTCGATAGGGAACGTGTTTTAATTGTGCTAAATTCAAATAGCCTTATTCATAACAACTAAAGTAGCTTTAAAAAAGATTTATAAATTGAAAACTGTTTGCAAACGGCAATTTAAAAAGCTTTTTAAAATTTTGGGTTTTTATGAATAACGCGATAAAAATATATGATTTAAAATAACTTTTAACAAGGAAAATACGAAAAAAGGTGATTTTTGCGGAAGTAGGTGTTAGTGAATTGCAGTGCTTTTAAAGTTTCTGAGGTTTCTCTTACTTTCAGATCAGAATTGTGAAAATTGATTAATTTAAAGTAGCAGTACAATAATCATAGAAAAGAAGATTGAGCCCTGGTTTCGGTTTGTCAGCCAACTGCTGTGATAATGTGGAAATTTA
>NW_016158493.1:0-24576 GCF_001687245.7 Rhagoletis zephyria
CCACTTCGCCGGTCGGAACGAATTAGAGCTAAGACTGTTCGATTTGATCTTTCAAGTTATAATTAAAAGTACTAACTACCACTAACTACTTAAGTAACATTTACTTTTTTAAACGGATTTTGAGAAAAATATTTTTGAATTACGTGAAGGGGAATGTAGGAATGTATTGATTTTGCAAAGACTACCATGCAGTAGTTTACTAACAATTTAGTTGGATCTGGTAACACTAGTCACACTGTCACTTGATCACTATTTTCCTTTTGACCTGACCTTCTCCTTCGTTTGTGAGACACACACATTTTCTTGTAACTTAGAATTAAAATAAATGAATTATTGAAATCCAGAAACATCTCGTTCAAATTGCATCAGAAATTTAACAGAAGATATCTATAGGTAATAAGTCAAGAAGGACGTTCAAATCGTCCTTCGGACAGGATCTCATTGCGCCTGTTTGGCAAGCGGCTGCTGACCTTTTAATTCCGCCTAGCCTTTTAACTACGTAATCCTTAGTAAGGGCTGGCCACCAGACCAGCGCCCCATAAGAGATTATGGGTCGGACTATAGCTGTGTACATCCAGTGTACAATTATTGGTTTCAAACCCCATCTGTTGCCCAACATTCTCTTGGCTGCATAGAGAGCCACCGTGGCCTTCCTAGCACGCTCCTCAATTGTTAGTTTCCAGTTAAGTTTGGGATCCAAAATAACCCCAAGGTATTTCATCTTCTTTGACAGATCCAGTTCCGTTCCTCGGAACATTGGTTTATTAAAATTTGGTAATTTTGTTTTATTTGTGAAAAGCATAAGGCCAGTTTTCTCCAAGTTTACGCTAAGAGAACAGCTTATGGCCCAGGAATGTACTATCTTTAAAGTCCTTTCCATAATTTCACTTATGACCGAAGGAAACTAACCCGATACCAGTATCGCTACATCATCGGCGTAAGCCACCGCTTCTCTGAGAGTCCAGCTTTACCATGAGCCATAGTAACGGTGATAGCAATCCTCCCTGTGGGGTGCCTCTCACTGCATATACAGCCCTGCTTTGGTACCCCAATTCGCCATGTATTACTCTGCTCCTTAGCAGAGACACTATCCAAGCCCGGACACAGTGAGCAATCCCTGTTACAATAAGTGCCTCATAGATGGAATCCACACTGATATTATTAAAGGCCCCCTCGATGTCTATAAATGACGCCATTGTAAATTGTTTATAGTAGAGCGAACTGTCAATTGTACGTACCACTTCATGCAGGGCAGTCTCCGTTGACTTCCCTTTCTAGTACGCATGTTGAGAGCATGATAAATTGGACGTCTTGTCCCTAACATACAGATCCAACAACCTCTCAAACGTCTTGAGCACGAAGGACATTAGGCTTATTGGTCGGAAATCTTTAGCATTGTCATGGCCCCTTTTTCCCACTTTAGGAATAAAAATTACCTTAATCTTCCTCCAGCTTAATGGAACGTGGTTCAGTATTAGGCACCCTCTAAAAATTATTTCTAGGGCTGGAATGACCATCTCAGAAGCTTTCTGAAGCATGACTGGTAGTATTCCGTCCATACCCGGTGATTTATAGGGTGAGAAGCTGAAGATAGCAAATTTTATCTTTTCTCTCTCTAGCAACTCCTCTAAGAGGTCCTCGGAGAGGGTTGGCATATGGTCTGGGACATCGGTTTCCACTACATCGATTTTGCACCCTGGAAAATGTGTATTCAGAAGGATATCCAGCGACTCCCCAGCCGACTCGGTCCATGAAACTATCTGACCTTTTTATATGTGTTGGCTGCGAGTGCCCTTTGGCAAGGATTTTGCTTAATCTCGCAGATTCCTTGGTATCCTCGATGGATTCGCAAAATTCCCTCCAGGACGCCTCCTTAGCGTCCTGTATGCCTTTTTTGTATTTCTTTAGGTTCTCTCTGTATAGGTCCCATACCTTAATCCTGTAGCATTCGTTGAAGGATTTTCTTACTTGCTTCCGTAGCGCTGTAAGATTCTCATTCCATCAAGGTGTGCGCGCTTTCTTGCCATACCTCAGCGGACAAGCCTTCGTAAGGGCCTTTCCGAAGGCCTTATTCAGGCTGTTCGCTCTGGCGTCCAGCTCGCCCCTTGTAGGAATGTCTTCAACTGGTAGTTTCTTCAATTCTTTTCCAATAACCCTTTGAAATAAGTCCCAATCCGTATCCGCCGCAATATTTAGCTCAAAGAGTATTCGACGGTGGTCCGAGAGGGTCTCTTCGTCGGATACTCTCCATTTATTGACCTTTAGGCTCCCCTCGGTCAGCAGAGTTAGGTCTAGGACATCTTCCCAACCGCTAAAATCAGGGGTACTGGGAAATATGAAGGTGGGAGTACTACCTCTATTACAAATCCTAAATGTAGAATCAATAATAAATTGAAATAGTGACTCACCTCTTTCGTTGGTTTCCGAGCTGCCCCATAATGTATGCCGTGAATTGGCATCGCAGCCGAGTAACACTGGACTAGCTCCTGCTAGCCTTTGTAGAGTGACGATTTCCTGTGGCGGACACGGCCTGTCGTGCGCCATGTATACGGGTGATATAAGACAGCTTTGTTTATTCATCAACTCCAAGTTGACGACTGTAGTATCCGGTGAGCTGAAATTGGAACATAAGAAAGCTTTAATACGTTTTTTAACCAATACACACGCGCGGGGTTAACCTGATATACCAGTGTAGAAGAGGTTATAGCGGGCGTTGGTAAGTCCCTCAACCTCTAGGTCCCTTACCCAAGGTTCCTGTATCAACGAGGTGTCGATGTCTTCCTCGATTAGGAAGACCAGGAGCTTAACTGACCCTGTGCCTGCCAGCACCTGGTTGGCCCCTTCAGCGACCTCTTCGTTCGCGGTAACCTTGAGGTTCATATAAGCCTCTGGAATCGGCTCATTGGAGCGGAATATTTTTAGTTTCGCTGTTCTCACCCCGAAGAGCAGCTTGTTGTCCATTTTTTTCAATGGCTCAATACTTTCTTCGTTAAGCCTCAGAAGGTACGAAGAACTCTGCGCGCCCTCTAGAGGCTTTTCTGCACGAATGACTACCCAGTCACTCATGGGTATTTCTGGATTTTGCCGTTGCAGGAAGCGGATCAACTTGTCGCTGTCCATAGCCATCTTCGGCCGCCAAATGCGGGCCCTGGGTTTCCTAGGTAGCTCCTCGGCAGGGATTAGTTTGAGCTTCAAACCCTCCCAGACGTTGCCGAGCTCGGCTACGCACTTGCCGAGGAATTCCCTAGAGAACTCATCTCTACATTTGAAAATCCGGCAACCCCTCAGGGACTCACTGGAGTCAAACAGAGAGTTTTGACTCGATCCCGACCCACCTCTCCTGAACGGCCTTACCGCTGCCTGTGGCTTCGTTGTCGACAAGCGCGACCTGAAGGTGATCCTTGGCCACCTCACAGTACCGTTGTTTCGCCAACGTTTCTTCTTGCTGGGGCGTGCTTTTTGTGTCCGCCCTTTTTTAAGCTGGTTCCGTTGTAGACTCCTCCTTAGGTCTACTTCGTTTAACTGCCACAGGCTTCCTGGTTGGTTTTGAAGTAAGGTACCTCCTGTACTCCTCCACCACCTCATTGCACATGCGACTGTCTTCTTCATCCTTGGGGTGTACAGTACCGGCCGCTGCATTCTTGGCAATCTTGTCAAGAATGAAGACAGCCCTGTTGTACCTCGACTTGAGCGCCACCCCGAGGACATGGTTTCCTCCTGTCTTGCTTTGGAGTGTTCCCTGGAGCACTCAACGCTGCCTTTGAGGAAGATGGTATATTTTCGGGATCGTTTGGCTTAGCGCTCACCGGTAGTGTTATCGAAGAACGTTCAGAGTCCTGAGTGGAAGCCAGGAGCACGTCCTCCTCTGAGCTCAGGGTGTCTTCCGAGACATCTCTCCTCTCATCTATTTTTGTGTTTGTGTTTTGTTTTTTTGTTTTTATTATTATTTTTGTTCATTGTTTTTGTTCCCACGAGTATGCTCGGAAGGGGTGGTCCATCCCGGCATACCGTGGTAAGGCACTTATACAACCGATCTTGCCCGGGCATCGGAGGGGACCGTTAGCGAGCAGTTATTTAAGCACTACTGGCCATTCATCCATCGGCACGGGTACCTCAACACCACTGGCTTAAAGTGCTTTCCAGAGGAGGGAAGAGGGGGGCGGTTAAAGGAATCGGTTGGGTTGGGGAACGTCGGTGCGGGCGTCTGCGCATGGGAGCTGCAGCCCACGGCCGCCACACGAACTACGGGCGAGCAACCGCAGACTCCAGTCCTATACCCAGTACCCCTCTTGGTTCATGGTGCTGTACCCGGCACACCAGTAAGACTGACATAGCATCACGTAAGCCCCATCCCCAGCGGCAAGGAGACCGACATGATGAGGCAAAAAAAGGTATTTTTTCATCAAAATTGTGTTTTTTCGGAGGCCAACCTCGAAAAACGGAGAAATCACTTTTTTACCTATGACTCAATCTCTTAAAAAAAATTGGTTTGGTCCAATACCCAGAAAAAAAGTTGATTTTGCCGTACAGTCTTATATATAGATACGCTGTGAGGAAGTTAAGAAAGTTTTTAAATTTATATTTTGTCACCTACTTCATCGATTTGAAATCTGATAATTGTACCTCTCATGATCATGAAATGGTCCGATGTTTGTATATATAAATATACTTTGAATATACTTTGCAAGTACCAGAAAATGTATACTTATATGATCAGAACATCGAGCTGAGCCGATTTAGCCATGACAGTCTGTGTATCAGTCCGCCTGTCCGTCTGTTTGTATGCAATATAGTCTCTCAGTATCTCAGATATCCGACTGAAATTTGACAAGTAAGTTAGTTTTATAATGTATTAATCATTTGTCAGAACCGGAAAAATCGGACCACGGTAACATATAACTCCCATACAACTGTTTGTTCAGTTATGAGATTTTTTGTTATAACTCCTTTATGAAAGCAGCTAAAACAATTAAATTGGGTTTCCGGTTTACATACCTATAATACACAGGATTGAAAAGCACTTTGATTGGTGCTTTATAAGGTATATCTTCCATACCTCTGATTTTTTAAATATGATTTTTTTACATGTGTAATTTCTATACCTAAACAAACGCGTTTTCTGACGCCTAGCGTTAACTCCGAGGTGCCATACTTAAACAACGTCAACGCTGCGTCAAATGTAGAAATAACACCAACAATAAGCATAGGTTTGTGAAAGTTTCGCCGTTTTCTGCAGCCAACTTCACTACCTAACGCCCTGTCAAAATCGGATATTCCATCCGCTCAGCGTTGACGACGCGTTGTTTCGGTTTGCTTTATACAAATTGTAGGTATGTGCATGAGAATTTTTTGACAGCCAGACAACGCTGACGCTTTTGTTTAGGTATGGCAAAAGGTGTGTATAGTTACAAATAGTTAGCACTAATTTGCACTTGACCTGCAACTTTTTACTGGAAAAGAGTATAATAACCCAAAGATTTGCAAGAGAGCGCTGAATCGAGAGCGTAATAACACGGGAGAGCTGCACATTATTGCTAGTGAAATTTTTATTAGCAGAAATTACCTAGCAGAAGAAGAAGAAAAATAAATGTCAAAAGCCGTTTTGTGGAATTGGTCAAGCATAAACCAAACTAAAATGAGTGGAAATCAAAATATTAATTATGTACTGGACCGCGAAAGTGCTTGTGTGTAAAGAAAAGAGTTTAAAACTGATTTATAAATAGTAAAATGTTTACAGCAGAATGTCAAAACGGTGGAACAACTATTCACTTGCAAGTTTTTACTAATTTTGTGTTCAATAACTTTTTCGGCTAGTTTTCTCTTCTTCTCAATTTTACGCTCTCGTTGTAATTTTTTTACTGGATAAGTTACTATACACACCTAATAACTCCTCTATATAAGTATATATGCTGTGAATATAAAGATTTTGTTTAGCTCCCAAACAACTAATTTCAAATGCAGTAGTATCTTAAAGTAAACTTTTCTGATGTTCATGAAAAGTATGAAGCCTTCGGCATAGCCGTAGGCAGTACTGCTCTTACTTGTTTTTGAATAACCTGTGGAGCTTGCAAATTAATTTAATCTATAACTCAATCCTGTGACTGCTTCAGATCGCCCTAACTACGTAAATTTTATGACTGAGCAATTATGTATGTCGATGGCTGAGTGGAAGATCGACCTATCTCGGCAGCCAGTTCAAAAACGCCCTATCTCAGAAAACTTTTCAAGAACGCCCTACTTCAGAATTTGAGTGAAAACGCCCTAATTAGAATTTTACTGAAAAACACCCTATTTCAGAATTCGGTTCAAAAACGCCCTATCTCAAACGAAATTACATTGAAAATAAGCTGAGATAGGGCGTTCTTCAACTAACTTCCGAGATAGGGCGTTTTTCAATCAAATTCTGAAGTAGGGCGTTCTTGAAAAATTTTCTGAAATAGGGCGTTTTCGAACTGGCTGGCGAAATAGGTCGATCTTTCACTCAGCCATTGATATGTAGATGATTTCCGTTAAGTCGAATTTCGCTCATTGTGGAGCGCAGACAAGTTATTACCCTTCTTAGTGTGCTAAACGACCTTTCGATTGTGCAAGCTGTACACCGCACAGCTAAGTGCAATTGTGAGACCCATTTTACTACAGGGTAAGGAATTTTGCTTTCAGCTGCCCTTTCTTAATACAGTGGAATCTCACATAAGCGGACACTGAAGGGACCAGCATCTCTGTCCGGTTAATGGAGCTTAATAGATTGTCCTTAACAAAAATTAAAACGTACATACATAATTACATATAAAGAAAGAAAATTAAAATATAGGACATATTTTATTAATTAATGTTGAAATAAATACATATTCACATACTTACGTATACCGTTTTGTACTGAATATTTAATTATTTTTAAAAAAATTTGTAATTGTTGTTTGATGTTTATTAGCTTCTTGTTGTTTTAGAAGTTCAGATTGGAAAACGGATTCAATATATGAATTTAAGTTGCTCAGAAACCTCGTAGTTATTTCTTGCGAATTGTTGTAAGTTTTTTAAAGCCACTATAGCCTCACCATACGTTTGGATACCTCCGGGGGCATTGTATACCTCATCTTCCCATTCTGAGTTGCTACTTTCATCAATCAGTCATGTCTGACTGTGACTGCAGAATAGTTCGGTCGTGTTTTCTATCGCTCTGTGTTTATTTTCATTTATCTCGCAATAATGTCTTTATGTACTAATTGTACGGCCCATTGTGGGCTGAAAGATAAAATCTTAAACGCGATTTCGGATTTGGAAAAATTAAAAAGCATTTTTATCGCATTAATTGAACCAGCAAATGATAATTCTATTTCGCCGGCTCCTGCTACTAGTGGAAACAAAAGAACGACGCGTTCGCAAGCAAAAGCTAGTGATAGTGTTGTTGCTCAGCCTGGTAAATTGCCAAAGCGCGCTTTCACTGCGCCATCTAATGATGCTGTTGCTGACTCTAATACCGTGGCAGTACGAAAAAGTTCTGAAATGCATTGTGTTTCTGATGCGCCGGGTATAAATACTGGTTATACCGCTCTTCATGTAGTTGATACTAATACCGGTTTTTCAACTACTCCTAGTAGTAATACCGGTTTTTCTGCTGCTGTTGCTTTTACTCGCTCGCCAACTACTCCTGGTAATAACATCGGTTTTTCTGCTTCATCTCTTTCGCCTGCTTGTACTTCTGCCTGTTCACCAACTGCTGGCCCCGCTAACGCTGTGCCACCGTATGCCGCTGCTGCGGCTTTGGCGAACAATGCTAGGTTGAGCAATGCACAAGCGAAAAACGCAACTAACAATGCGCAATCAAATAATGCGCAGTGGTCCGCTATGGATAAAAAGCGTACTCATAAGAGACATAGGCGGTGTGTATTTGGGTCAAATGAGAACTCGGAGCTGGGAGTTGTGGTTCGCCGCAAATGGCTGCACTTNGTAAGGAATTTTGCTTTCAGCTGCCCTTTCTTAATACAGTGGAATCTCACATAAGCGGACACTGAAGGGACCAGCATCTCTGTCCGGTTAATGGAGCTTAATAGATTGTCCTTAACAAAAATTAAAACGTACATACATAATTACATATAAAGAAAGAAAATTAAAATATAGGACATATTTTATTAATTAATGTTGAAATAAATACATATTCACATACTTACGTATACCGTTTTGTACTGAATATTTAATTATTTTTAAAAAAATTTGTAATTGTTGTTTGATGTTTATTAGCTTCTTGTTGTTTTAGAAGTTCAGATTGGAAAACGGATTCAATATATGAATTTAAGTTGCTCAGAAACCTCGTAGTTATTTCTTGCGAATTGTTGTAAGTTTTTTAAAGCCACTATAGCCTCACCATACGTTTGGATACCTCCGGGGGCATTGTATACCTCATCTTCCCATTCTGAGTTGCTACTTTCATCAATCAGTCATGTCTGACTGTGACTGCAGAATAGTTCGGTCGTGTTTTCTATCGCTCTGTGTTTATTTTCATTTATCTCGCAATAATGTCTTTATGTACTAATTGTACGGCCCATTGTGGGCTGAAAGATAAAATCTTAAACGCGATTTCGGATTTGGAAAAATTAAAAAGCATTTTTATCGCACTAATTGAACCAGCATATGATAATTCTATTTCGCCGGCTCCTGCTACTAGTGGAAACAAAAGAACGACGCGTTCGCAAGCAAAAGCTAGTGATAGTGTTGTTGCTCAGCCTGGTAAATTGCCAAAGCGCGCTTTCACTGCGCCATCTAATGATGCTGTTGCTGACTCTAATACCGTGGCAGTACGAAAAAGTTCTGAAATGCATTGTGTTTCTGATGCGCCGGGTATAAATACTGGTTATACCGCTCTTCATGTAGTTGATACTAATACCGGTTTTTCAACTACTCCTAGTAGTAATACCGGTTTTTCTGCTGCTGTTGCTTTTACTCGCTCGCCAACTACTCCTGGTAATAACATCGGTTTTTCTGCTTCATCTCTTTCGCCTGCTTGTACTTCTGCCTGTTCACCAACTGCTGGCCCCGCTAACGCTGTGCCACCGTATGCCGCTGCTGCGGCTTTGGCGAACAATGCTAGGTTGAGCAATGCACAAGCGAAAAACGCAACTAACAATGCGCAATCAAATAATGCGCAGTGGTCCGCTATGGATAAAAAGCGTACTCATAAGAGACATAGGCGGTGTGTATTTGGGTCAAATGAGAACTCGGAGCTGGGAGTTGTGGTTCGCCGCAAATGGCTGCACTTATCATCATTTTTGCCTACTGTAAGGACTGATGACATCATTGGCTATGTGGCTAAATATGCGGCTATCGATAAGAACACAATTGTACGCTATAAACTGGTCAAGAAGGATTCTGATTTGGAAACTATTAAGCACATTAATTTCAAGCTTGGAGTTTCAGAATCTTACTACTCAAAAATTCTGTCATCGGATATTTGGCCCTCCAACGTTGCTGTCCGGCCTTTTGATTTTTTTCAAAAAGATGCCCAGCCGCAGCCCGAGAAGTAAAAAGTCATTCTACCTCTGGTGATCGGAAAATAAGTACCTATCACCAAAATACTTCGGAACTCAGGACAAAATCCGAATCTGTCTACATTCTCAGTTCACAATTGGATTATGGCTGCTTCGTTCTGACAGAAACCTGGCTGAATGCTAACTTTTTCGATGCGGAGTTCTTTAATCCAGCTCTCTTTGACGTTTTTCGCAAAGACAGAGATTTTGCTAAAACTGGTGTTAGTAGGGGTGGTGCTGTACTGATAGCTACGCGCAGATATCNACTTTCATCAATCAGTCATGTCTGACTGTGACTGCAGAATAGTTCGGTCGTGTTTTCTATCGCTCTGTGNCTGTACTGATAGCTACGCGCAGATATCTTCGAGCTTCTTTTTATCCGCTGCTAGATGCCAACTCCCTGTTGGATCAACTTAGTGTAAAATTACATGGCACCTGTGGTGTGCTGTACATTTGTGTTTCCTACATACCGCCGTGCAGCTGTGATGTCATATACAAGGCACATGTTGACAATATACTGGCACTCCACGAGAAAATTGGAAACAGCCAACTTTGTGTTTTAGGTGACTTTAATTTATGTAATATTTCCTGGAGCTTTATTGATAACAATATTTTCCTCACNCTAATTGAACCAGCATATGATAATTCTATTTCGCCGGCTCCTGCTACTAGTGGAAACAAAAGAACGACGCGTTCGCAAGCAAAAGCTAGTGATAGTGTTGTTGCTCAGCCTGGTAAATTGCCAAAGCGCGCTTTCACTGCGCCATCTAATGATGCTGTTGCTGACTCTAATACCGTNAAAAAACTTTGCCCTATTTGAGCTAATGGCAAATCATCTTCAGAGTCACTGGACGACCACCCAGTTTTCACAAAACCCGCTTTGCGAAAGCAGTTTTTTATTGTTGCGGTATTAACATTTTTCCAAGCATTTTTCATAAAATATAATGCCTCCAACACATTTATTGATTTTGCAAGTTCTGTGGCACTTTTGGAACTCTCAATTTCAGACAAAACTTTTTAATAGAGAGTTTCGGTAATGCAATTTTAAGTTCTGTATTATTCCTTGATCAAGTGGTTGACAAACTGACGTTGTGTTAGGTGGAAAAAATATTAACTTGACATTTTCTTGTATGAGGTCTCTGGAATGAGAAGTGGCGTTATCTAAAAATAACAAAACCTTTCTATTCTCTTTTATCATTTTTCTATCGAATTGGTGGAGCCATTCCGTCATTATCTCACGAGTCATCCAGGACTTTCGATTCGATTTCCAAATAGCTGGCAAATCCTTCACAGTTATGTTTTTAAAAGCACGAGGGTGCGCAGCTTTACCTATGACTAGCATCTGCTGCTTTTCGCCAGCCATGCTTACACAAAATAGAACTGTTAGCCGTTCTTTGGCTAGTTTTCCACCTACACAAGTTTCTCCCTTAAAAGTCAGAGTCTTGTGCGGAAGAGCGCGGTAAAAAAGGCCGGTTTCATCAGCATTATAGATATCTTCTGGTCTATAACCAAGCAGCATGGTAGCGATTTTTTGCAAAAATTGGTCGACATCTTCTAAATTAACAGAGGCCACTTTGCCTAAAAAATTGCAAAAAATACATTTATACACGAAATAGTGAAAGCCTAATTCTTTACCTGAAATGCTTTTGAAGCTGATGTTGTTTCTTTTTTTTCCATTTTGGAGCCAACCATCCGAAGTATTGAAATTAATTACGCCTAACTGCTGTGCGATTTCAAGGGCTTTTGCTTTTATAATAGGCCCTGATATTGGAATTATTTTATTTCTTACTTGTGCAAACCAATTCAGACACAAATTGTCTATTTGCAACCCATTAGAACCAACAAATCTCCGTTTGGTGTTGGATCAACTTTGTGTAAAATTACATGGCACCTGTGGTGTGCTGTACATTTGTGTTTCCTACATACCGCCGTGCAGCTGTGATGTCATATACAAGGCACATGTTGACAATATACTGGCACTCCACGAGAAAATTGGAAACAGCCAACTTTGTGGTTTAGGTGACTTTAATTTATGTAATATTTCCTGGAGCTTTATTGATAACAATATTTTCCTCACCCTATCAAATGTTACTACTTTATCTTAATCATATTTAATTGATAATTTATTATGTATTGAATTATTTCAAATCAATGGTTTTTTTAATGAGTTAACCCGAATTTTAGATTTAATATTTATTAGCTCTAATATAAATTTCAAGCTCTCTCATGCGGCCAGTTACATCTCCCCTCCAAATCAGCATCATAGCCCTATGGTTTTGGAGTTTGAATTTTATCAATATTTTGAATTACCGACTGCTAGTCAGACGGTTGCTTTTAACTACTCTTGTCGTAATTTTGCTGAACTGAATAATTTGTTTGATTTGCATTGGTCCCAGCTCTTTGAAAACGTGGATGTAACTGGTTGCTACGATATTTTTAAGTCTAAACTTTGTGATATNGGTATTCGTCTTTGGTTCGGTCGAGGTTAGAATACGCTGTATTTGTTTGGAGACCTTTTCATACAGTTCATGCGAACAGATTGGAGTCTGTTCAGAGGGCTTTTATACGCTTTGCTTTGCGTCCGTTGAAATTTGTAGACCCTATTCCGTCCTATCGTTCTCGCTGTTTGTTGATAAATCTCATGTCCGCAGAGTCCAGGCGTACTTTGTTATCGATGTGCTTTGTCTTTGACATAATTGTAGGCTCTATAGATTGCTCGTACCTCCTTATGAAAATTCGTTTTAATGTTCCCTCATGTATTCTTCGTTGTAACGAATTGTTTTTTGTGGGTGTTGTTAAAACTGTTTATGGTATGAATGCTCCTTTAAGGAGGACTCTGTCCAAATTTAATGCTTATTCTTCATCTTTAGACTTCGATTTTTCTTACTCAAAGTTTACTTTTAAGAATTTACTCATAAGGCACTTGTCATAAGGGTTTCCCTTATTCTATGTATATATTTGCCATATAGTCTGTAAGCGTCTTGTTTGTTGATAATAATAATAAATAAATAAATTAGTTCTTCAGTGATTTCGGGTTCAATAGACTCTGTCTCGGTGCATACATTATTGTCAAAGTCGATGAATGTAGACAAGCTTGCTTTATTCACTTGTAACATTTCTTCAGCAGGGGAAATGATTTCTGGATCAAAAAAACTTTGCCCTATTTGAGCTAATGGCAAATCATCTTCAGAGTCACTGGACGACCACCCAGTTTTCACAAAACCCGCTTTGCGAAAGCAGTTTTTTATTGTTGCGGTATTAACATTTTTCCAAGCATTTTTCATAAAATATAATGCCTCCAACACATTTATTGATTTTGCAAGTTCTGTGGCACTTTTGGAACTCTCAATTTCAGACAAAACTTTTTAATAGAGAGTTTCGGTAATGCAATTTTAAGTTCTGTATTATTTCTTGATCAAGTGGTTGACAAACTGACGTTGTGTTAGGTGGAAAAAATATTAACTTGACATTTTCTTGTATGAGGTCTCTGGAATGAGAAGTGGCGTTATCTAAAAATAACAAAACCTTTCTATTCTCTTTTATCATTTTTCTATCGAATTGGTGGAGCCATTCCGTCATTATCTCACGAGTCATCCAGGACTTTCGATTCGATTTCCAAATAGCTGGCAAATCCTTCACAGTTATGTTTTTAAAAGCACGAGGGTGCGCAGCTTTACCTATGACTAGCATCTGCTGCTTTTCGCCAGCCATGCTTACACAAAATAGAACTGTTAGCCGTTCTTTGGCTAGTTTTCCACCTACACAAGTTTCTCCCTTAAAAGTCAGAGTCTTGTGCGGAAGAGCGCGGTAAAAAAGGCCGGTTTCATCAGCATTATAGATATCTTCTGGTCTATAACCAAGCAGCATGGTAGCGATTTTTTGCAAAAATTGGTCGACATCTTCTAAATTAACAGAGGCCACTTTGCCTAAAAAATTGCAAAAAATACATTTATNTATCGAATATTGATAGCTAGACTTGAAGGCCTGGGCTTTCATTCAGAGTTTCTGAAGTGGATCACATCCTATCTGTATAACAGACGCTGTGTTGTTCGTTTTGATAATTTATCGTCTTATTATTTTGTCTCCTCCTCTGGTGNCGATTTTTTGCAAAAATTGGTCGACATCTTCTAAATTAACAGAGGCCACTTTGCCTAAAAAATTGCAAAAAATACATTTATACACGAAATAGTGAAAGCCTAATTCTTTACCTGAAATGCTTTTGAAGCTGATGTTGTTTCTTTTTTTTCCATTTTGGAGCCAACCANTCCAGGCTAGTGTCTTAGGTCCGTTATTATTGGTTATCTTTATTAATGATATATCTTCCTGTTTCTCAAAGTGAAAGTTTCTTCTATACGCGGATGACCTCAAGATATACTATTAAATTAAAAATATAGAAGACTCATTGATTCTCCAGGGTGAGCTTGATAATTTGTACTGCTGGTTGTTGTGTTCGTCTTTAGTTCGGTCGAGGTTAGAATACGCTGTATTTGTTTGGAGACCTTTTCATACAGTTCATATGAACAGATTGGAGTCTGTTCAGAGGGCTTTTATACGCTTTGCTTTGCGTCCGTTGAAATTTGTAGACCCTATTCCGTCCTATCGTTCTCGTTGTTTGTTGATAAATCTCATGTCCTTAGAGTCCAGGCGTACTTTGTTATCGATGTGCTTTGTCTTTGACATAATTGTAGGCTCTATAGATTGCTCGCACCTCCTTATGAAAATTCGTTTTAATGTTCCCTCGCGTATTCTTGGTTGTAACGAATTGTTTTTTGTGGGTGTTGTTAAAACTGTTTATGGTATGAATGCTCCTTTAAGGAGGACTCTGTCCAAATTTAATGCTTACTCTTCATCTTTAGACTTCGATTTTTCTTACTCAAAGTTTACTTTTAAGAATTTACTCATAAGGCACTTGTCATAAGGGTTTCCCTTATTCTATGTATATATTTGTCATATAGTCTGTAAGCGTCCTGTTTGTTGATAATAATAATAAATAAAAAAATAAATTAGCTCTTCAGTGATTTCGGGTTCAATAGACTCTGTCTCGGTGCATACATTATTGCCAAAGTCGATGAATGTAGACAAGCTTGCTTTATTCACTTGTAACATTTCTTCAGCAGGGGAAATCATTTCTGGATCAAAAAAACTTTGCCCTATTTGAGCTAATGGCAAATCATCTTCAGAGTCACTGGACGACCACCCAGTTTTAACAAAACCCGCTTTGCGAAAGCAGTTGTTTATTGTTGCGGTATTAACTTTTTTTCCAGCATTTTTCATGAAATATAATGCCTCCAACACATTTATTGATTTTGCAAGTTCTGTGGCACTTTTGGAACTCTCAATTTCAGACAAAACTTTTTAATAGAGAGTTTCGGTAATGCAATTTTAAGTTCTGTATTATTTCTTGATCAAGTGGTTGACAAACTGACGTTGTGTTAGGTGGAAAAAATATTAACTTGACATTTTCTTGTATGAGGTCTCTGGAATGAGAAGTGGCGTTATCTAAAAATAACAAAACCTTTCTATTCTCTTTTATCATTTTTCTATCGAATTGGTGGAGCCATTCCGTCATTATCTCACGAGTCATCCAGGCCTTTCGATTCGATTACCAAATAGCTGGCAAATCCTTCACATTTATGTTTTTAAAAGCACGAGGGTGGGAAGCTTTACCTACGACTAGCATCTGCTGCTTTTCGCCAGCCATGCTTACACAAAATAGAACTGTTAGCCGTTCTTTGGCTAGTTTTCCACCTACACAAGTTTCTCCCTTAAAAGTAAAGGTCTTGTGCGGAAGAGCGCGGTAAAAAGTCCGGTTTCATCAGCATTATAGATATCTTCTGGTCTATAACCAAGCAGCATGGTAGGGATTTTTTGCAAAAATTGGTCGACATCTTCTAAATTACCGGAGGCCACTTTGCCTAAAAAATTGCAAAAAATACATTTATACACGAAATAGTGAAAGTCTAATTCTTTACCTGAAATGCGTTTGAAGCTGATGTTGTTTCTTTTTTTTACATTTTGGAGCCAACCATCCGAAGCATTGAAATTAATTACGCCTAACTGCTGTGCGATTTCAAGGGCCTTTGCTTTTATAATTGGCCCTGATATTGGAATTATTTTATTTCATACTTGTGCAAACCAATTCAGACACAAATTGTCTATTTGCAACCCATAGAACCAACAAATCTCCGTTTGGTGTTTAAATTTTCGCCAGAGCATCATTTGAATTTTAATTCACCTTTATTTTTTATAAATTTCGCAGCTTGAGTTTTGCTAATTTTAAATTTAATCGCACCCCTAACAGATAGATTTTCTTTATGCGCAGCATTAATAACTTATATTTTTTCTTTTAAAGACAACACATTTTTAGGACCCATTCTTGCTTCTTTAAATTACATCTGCGTGCTGGCAATAACCTTTGCATTTATGTACATTTTTTTCTAATTATTCTGTATTTGCGTTTGAGGGGATTCCCCGAATTATTTATTCGAGTTTGCATTGTTTCGAATTCTCAGGAAATTGTCGCACAGTAGGAAAAAGCTGGCCATAAAGAGTTTTAGTGACCGGTTAACAGAGATTCGCGTCCGCTTAATAGAGCTTCGGGTACTTAAAAAACTATACTTTTGTGTCCGCGGCCGTACATGGGATCGTCCTGTTAATAGAGCGCCCTTTCTATGAAAAATGTGCCAAAAAGCTTGGGGCCATCAAAATCGCCCGGCTAAGGGAGGTGCACAGTGGTTCGGATAGCAGATCTAGCTGGACGAAAGTCAAAATTTTTTTGTTTTTAAAATACTTAATGGTACTTGGAATACATTCCTGACAATACATTCAAATAGAAATTGCATTTATTAAAGCATTAACATATGAAAACAAACAAAAATAGGTAAGTCAACGCCGCCTATTTGAGGACTCTATTTTAAAAGCTGGAATTTAACTTAAAAGATTGCTAATTGCACTCACAGATATTTGCATAATTGCAAATTGACTTTATAAACAAAAAATTACTTTTATTCCGCTATAGATTCAGGGGTCATAACGCAATTTATGTCCACATTGGTATAAGCAAATTTATTCTGAAAAATCATCGTTTTGATTAATTAAAAAAATAAATTAAAGAGTAGGAAAAGTAAAGGCCGCCGAAGGCCGTTATAAAACCACTTGCATGTGTTCAAACAGAAAAATACTGGGAGTTATAAAAACTTTGGTTATGTAAGAGTTAAAAAAAAAATTGTAACTCGCGAATTTTCTGCTTTCTGAAATTAAAAAATTATACCACAGGCATGCAAATCTTTAAGCGCTGTTATAAAATTTTTTCTGAAATTTATTTGTGTTTCTTGCTGTGATCTTAAATTTTAGTCATGGTAAATAAAATCTTAAGAAGTGAGTTGTTTGACATTTGGAGAAGTGTTGCTGAAACTTCTAAAAGACAACAAGGTGTCCGTGATTATGTGATTAGTAAATTGAAAGAAATATCTGATGAAAATGCTCGTTCCGAAGTAAATAAAGTAAATTAAGTAAATGACTTTAGATTCGTAATCAGCAACCCAGAAAACCCCCCGATACCCAGTTACATAGAAATCTACCGATTTTTTTTACTTTCGTCCGCCATATTGGATCCGCCATTTTGAATTTTTGATAAGTGACTTCAGATTCGTAATCAGCGACCCAAAAATCCCCTAGGTAAGAAGTGGTGTAAAGATCCATCAACGAGTATTTGTTTAAATAGTTTCGTCCAGCTAGATTTGCGATCCGAACGACTGTGAGATGTCCGCTTATGAGAGCGTCCGTTTGAAAGAGCTTTCACTGTACTGTATGCCTACATAGAAGGTAAACTTCTAGGGATTGACGCTCCCCTGCACAAATTTGGGGACCAGGTGGTCTACTGGGACGTAGCTTTAAAGAATGTGCAAAAGGACCAGGTTGCATACTAGTAACTTTTTATGGTGATCTGGACCACTTCAAGCATAAAAACCTGATATATGTATTGAACACCACCTCTTCGTGGCCCATTGGCATGACGAATTTTTTAAGAAAATGCATTTTAAATAATAGATTTTGCTGTTTAAAAACCACATTTAAAAATGATCAAATATTCGGTTTATCTTATGAAATTCAGTCCATGGTCCAAAAGGAGTAGTTGTCTAGGTGGTCCCATGTTATGCAGTGGTGGACCAGAAGTGGTACCATGTTATGCACCGTTGGACCAGAGGTGGTCCAACATCGCAATGTTAATGTAACCATATTTTCTCCATATATTTGGACCATTTCGGTTACTAGTGTTGGTTACAAGGTAGCGTGGTCCTGTACTAGTACTTAACCTAGTCCCACTTTTTGCAGGGTGGTTAAAATGCAGCGTGGTCCTGTACTAGCATTTAACCTAGTCCCACTTTTTGCAGGGTAATTTTAAATAAGCTATGTAAGTATTGGAAGTCACAGAGAGCGAAAGCCCGGCTCTTGAAAAACGTTTAGTACAGAGAATAGAGATGCATATTTCTATACGAACGAAGAGGGGGAACAGAATGAATCTTTATTTTTTACAAGGCTCCTATCAACTTACAATGTTGTGTGTTCGGACCAGTGATCGGACTATAAGAAAATTCTGTGTGGTAGAATCTGGGAAAAACTGTGGAGATTTCAAAAAAATTGAGTATATCTCTGGGTTTGGATCAAACTTTGTACAAAAATAAAAATAAATCTGCTAGGTTTCACCTAAATGGCAAACTTTTTAATTAGACTCTAAAAAAATTTAATTTTGGTATAAAAAAGTGCAAGATTGAAGTTGCTAAAAATTCCGTTGAGTTTTGGCAAATTTTTTCCTTGACAGTGTAAAGCAGTTCCTTTCATATAAAGATATTTTTCGAACATATTTTAAGAGATTTCTGCAACATTGCGGAGTGCTGCCAGCTTTTCTTTTTATCACATCCCGAAGTAGCGAACAAATGTGGCACGTTCCAGAAACAGCTAATTGGGATATGCCGATTTTGACAATTCTCAAGTAAAAGTAAACAAAGCCTCCGATGCACTTAAATTTGCTAACACTTTCACAAAAACCTCCGATTTTTAACATTTTCGCAATTAATTTTTTTTATAAATCATATATTTTGCCATTTAACACAATAAAACCGCGTTTCCTGTCGAAAAATTTAGAAAATTTACTATTTTACAGTTTATTTTATCCTCCCATTCGGCTTTGTTTACTTTTACCTAAAAAATTTCATCCTCGCCGGGAATGCGGAATCTTGTAGTATATCATTCTTGTTACCATATCGTGTTTAGTGTTGGACAATTTTTGCTCTTAAAATTAATAAAATTATGTCAAGCAAAAATAAAACTACTCAAAAGCGCGAATATGTGGTAGATGCGCAAAAAAGTGGCAGACCACAATGAGGTAGCAGTCCGATCACTGGTCCAGACCACCATTTATGCCATAAATATAGCAAAGGTATTTATGGCAAAGTCTATAGATATTAACCTAGTCTAGATATCAGCCTCGTTGTAGGTATCATATCAAAGACATACAATTAAAAGACTCTCGATGTCGCCCCGCCAGAACATTATAAATATTGCGCCTAAAAATATGCACTACATACGCTACAGCGGAAATGGTTGACACGCCATTTCTTTAAATAAAATTAATTCCTGTCATATGGATGTATGTACATTAGGGTGGTCCAAAAACAGTAAAGTCGGAATTGTAATGCTCTCAGCCCCTAGGATTGTTCTATATCGAAGAAAAGTATAGCCCTATTTTTTTATTTTGAAATCAAAAAACTTTATATGTCGCTAAAAGCGCTCAAAGTTTTCCACGTATTTTTATATGGGAAAAAAGCAACTTTTCGTAGAAATGGTATAGAATTCTTGAAAATAAATATTTTTCGATCGGAAAACTATTGTTCTCTTTAGGATACTCTCAATAATAGTACCCAATTGTTTATTTAAAAATTTTTTAATACTAACGACTTTTTATTTTTGCCCCCATTGCATTTTTCGGGGTTTTCGTGGGTTTATGGCGGACCTATAAATTATAGTTGCGATGAAAAAATGGTTAAATAAACAATTGGTTATTATTATTGGGAATCTCCTGCAGATAAGCACAGTTTTCAGATTAAAAAAATTCTATACCATTTCTGGGAAAAGTTGCTTATTCCCTATATAAAATACATGTAAAACTTTGGGCGCTTTGAGCGACCTCTAAATATTTTTTGTTTTCATAATATATATAGAGGTATATTTTTTCGGTATAGAACAATCCTATGGGGTGAGAGCATACAAATGCCGACTTTACTTTTTCACATGCATTTTTGGACCACCCTAATGTACATATGTATGTATACACTAACGGTGGGCAAACGCGGCTCTTTGAGCCAAATGCGGCTCTTTTTACCTTCTCTTTGCTTAGAACATTTTGTCTCTTTTTACTTTTAAAATACGTATTTCTTTGCTGGACATTATTTTCCATTGTGTTTTTTTTAGTTTATTCTTTTTATATACACATACGGAAATTAGCATCGGAACATTACCCGCAATTGTAGAATGAAAATTGACTTTCTGATTTAATGTTCTTTACCGATATGATGACATTTGCAAAACTGCAATTTGTCTCTGCAAGGAGAGAATAAAAATGTTTTTGATTTGTCGCAAATTATTTTAAGTTTTGAAGCTGAACTACATCTTTTTATTCATGATCTCAAAAAAGAAATATTTCACCATTTTCCATGGCTAGAAAAATATATTGCACATGATTTAAAAGCAGATTTTAAAAAAAGATTTGCTGATTTGAAATTATTTAAATGTACGTTTGCATATTTAATAAACCTTTTTTGTATGTAACATAATTGACGATGAATTTACAATATCCGAAATACTCATTTTTAAGAAAAGCGCAGAAGAGTTGGAGTTTTTGGAATTAAAAGAAGATACGGCCCTGGAAATGCAACATAAAGCTTTGCCATTGCTTGAATTCCGGCAACAAGTATCAGATTGAAAACATCCGCTGTTGCAAACAGCTGCGTACCGTATACATATTTTCAATTTTTGGTACAGCGTATAACTGTGAGTCTTTGTAGGTACTCTACAATGAAATTCGTAAAGTCAAAATACCATTCACAATTAGTTGCATTCGCGTACATGATAATTATTGAAAGTTATAAAAACTATCAGCTATTTATAAATAAAATAAAATGGCATTTCATGTTGAAGGAAAGCTGCTAGTTTCTGCTAGACAAAATTTTGCCAACAGCAATTTGCCAACAAGAAAACCGCTGATCAAAAACAGCTGGTTGGAATTTACGCAAATCCCTAAATTGAATTAGATGGTTTGGATGTTAAAATAGTAAAATACGACTAATTAAACTGGTAAGAAGTAAGTAATTATTCGTTTAGTCAGTGAACTGTGTCAGGATAAGACTTCGGGATTTGTTTTCTTACGTTTTCTATTTTATACTTTTGAATGTAAACAAAATTTCTATGAGCTGTTCGTATAACTTACAAGTTTCTGTGAATTTTCTGTTTGCGTACTATTTGGAATATTTTTCTCTTGTAAGAGAAGAGATTACATTTCGCCGGAATTTTGCTGTTAGACATTTTTTACTGGAGATTTTAAACGAACGTACCTATTGACTAACCAACATTTAACAGAACTGTTACGAACGCCTTTAACTGACGTAAAACCAGATTTTGAAAATTTGGCCAAAGAGATCTTTTGAATTTTCTTTAATATCTAATTTACGTGCATTAGAATAATAAAATTAATGTTTCTCATTTCCAATAATAATTTTATTTAAAAATAAATTTATATGAAGGGTAATTAATATATGTGTGTATGTGGATATATGGATATACCGCTAAAAATCGATCTCAAATTTGTACTTTCTCTATAGAAATTTTAGGTCTATGTTATGTAGTTTGACTATTGTCAATTAAATCTAATGCTTTGCATTGCATACGCTCCATGTTTTTCGTTTTCCATCTCATAAATGGTTTATAATGACTTTTGCTAAAATTTCAAAATCAAAAGTTTTCAACACAAACTGTATGGGACTGAGAAATATTATTTTCTAATTTTTAGTCCATTTATAAAAGCGTGGTATATTAAAAAGTTTAAGTTAAGTAAGTTAAGTTTCGATTAATGTGCTGCTGGAAATGTGTAGGTCTGTTTTTTACATTTCTAGGAAGATTTCGCAATAACTAGTGGTCTCATAAAAGTGTAACAACTGCCCAATCCAGGGGAATACAAAAAAATTATTTTCGCTCCGGAAAATAAACTTCAAATGGTATAAAATTATAAATTTAAAATCTGTGCGGCAGTGAACACAATAACGCTAAGATGGGAGCATCTCATTACGCTGCTTTACGAAATTCTACATCGCAAAATTCTTTAAGATAAAAAACAATTGTGCTCGAACAAAATTCTGTACTTTTTGATTGTGCTTTTTTTAATTCTTCTTTTTCAAAATTTTGCTTTTAAAAGCACCGCATTTAGTAATTCTGTCTCGCAGAATTCTACTTTGCGCGCTTTCGCCTTTCAAAACTCTGATTTTGTGGTAGAGGGAATCTGACAAAATTTACCATATTCGCATCTTTGGCTTAAAAATATGCACATTTAGAAAATACGTTATAAGTATGCAAATTCTTACAGCGTATTTTTACAGTGAACAAAATAAACTTTTTTTTCATTGTATCGCACGTTTAATAAAATACAGAATTATTTCAAAGTTTCAATTTTGTGGGAAAACGCAATCAGAGTTTGATCAATTCATACAGTTGGTATACTATAAGACATATGGAAAGACACATTCTCCGCCATTTTAGGGAATTTTAGTCATTTGTTAGGCTGAACATATTCAAGCTTAATAATTGTATGATGAAGTCTCCAAAAACTTAAATTTTGAATTACATCTCTATACTATTAAACGTCGGATATGCAAACAACATTTTATTTTAGGATATTTCACCTTTTTTTGATATTCTTTTTTAAAAACCTATGTGACTTAAATCATTTCCTTTTTTAGTAGTTCTTCTTAGCAATTTATTTCTCCATTTTGCTTTCTCGAAATTTATGTTTTCGGAAAAATAAAAAAAAAACTAGGAATTGCTTCCTCCAACGACTACTTTTAACCGGCGCGCAGTGGGGTAATTGATGTCGATATTGCGCAAGATCAATACATAGAAGGTCGCGCAATGCGCGAAATAAAAATTGCCTCTCTCTGCGAATAAGGTCCCAGGGCGATTTTTTGCTTTCACGCTCTCATGTCGAAAAAGCCACAAAACCTGATTTTTCACAGCGGCCAATTTTTGCGAAATTTTCACTTAAACTCGCTATACTATTCTAATGAAGATGAGTCTAACCACACTTCTTAATATTTATTTAAAATAAAATGGCGGATATTTCATCTTTTTTATAAAAATTAAGGAGGTGGTTTTTACGAATGAAAAAGTTGTGTTATGAACTTTAAAATTTTTGTTTTGTTTTAATGCAGCATTATAGACGAATATATATGGCAATTTTTGGGAAAGTTTCATGTTTAAACAACAATTAGTTCTAAAGTTATAACATTATTATGGTGACACGCCGGCGCTCGCTTCTAGATAAATATTTTTACATAGCACTTGCACAAATAATTTTGGAGGTAACATTAAGTGAAATGTTGAAATTCATAAGTTTATCAGTGTTATATAACTTATTAAAGTTCTTTGTTATAAACTTAATAGACATATGTACTTACATACCTACCTGCATCAGAACAGGAACGTACGATCGAGCTTGGGCTCAACCGCCCTCCGACGAAATACTTTACGGTGGTACCGGGGGGATACGGTACAGCGGACATACATATAGTTTTAGTTCGGATGAAAGTTCCACACTACGGGGTACAGGCTTTCGATGCTTTCTCCTGGTATAAAAAAAACCTACACATGTATGCCTGTAACTGCATACATAGTCAAAATAGTTATTCGTACACTGATTGATTTTCGAGAAAATATAGTTCATATTTTAACAAAAGCCATACGAATTATATTTTCAAACTTTTTGCAAAACTTTAAAAATGCTACAAATTTTCATCTATGTATATTTCAAACTTTTGATTCAGATTTTTTGGAAAAAAATTGGGTACGTAGTTTTGAAGCTCATGCAATTTTAGTGCTATAAAGTGCAAGTTTCAAGTAGCTAAAAATTGCGTTGATTTTTGATATCTTTTTCTCAATGGTGTTGAGGGTTTTCTTCCATGCACTACTATATTTTGTTCATCGAAGAAAATATGTAACACCCTTGAGAAACAAATTCTAAAAAACTGGCATTTTATTCAGTGAAATTGAATGACCAACAACACTGCATACTAAATTTTTTCTAAAAACTATTATTCAAAATTGTTACGAAAGTTTGTATCATTGTTTTGTTAAGTTTTGCAAAAAGTTTGAAAACTTTGTGCATATGGTTTTTGTTAAAATATGAAAAGTATTTTCGTGAAAAATTAACGAAAAATTTATTATTTAAAACATAGCGAATATTGTAAAACAATCACTGTACTAATAACTATTTTCACTATGTGTGTAGTTATATGCATACATACATATGTAGGTATGTAAATATGTCTATTAAATTTAAACCAAAGAGCTTTAATACGTTTTACTACACTGATAAATTTATAAATTTCAACATTTTACTTAATACTACTGTCAAAATTACTTGGACAAGTGCTATGTAAAAATGGTTCCCAAGTAAACGAAATTCTCTACTTTCTCGAAATTGTAACTGTCAACAGTGACGTGGGTGCCAGGCCGCGAATGTGCTGACTGTTTGTTTGATGACAGGAGATACTTCGTCTTGTCCTCGTTTACCGCCAGACCCATGCGCTTTGCTTCCCTATCCAACTTGGAAAAGGCAGAACAGACTTCGCGGTTTTTCTTACCGATGATGTCGATGTCATCGGCATAAGCCAGCAATTGCACGCTCTTGTAGTAAATTGTTCCTGAGCGGTTCAGTTCTGCAGCTCTTATTATCTTCTCCAACATCAGATTAAAGAAGTCACTTAAAACAAAACCAATAAACGAAACGAAC